>NC_089507.1:199243637-199493637 GCF_036850995.1 Saccopteryx leptura | reverse complement strand
GATGACCTCAAATTAGAAATACCTGTAGCCCTTCACGCTGCATTCTTCGTTATCATTTTATTCAGTGACAATCTGTATAAATAGCAGTTGTACCAGGTGGCAGAGTAGGGGGGTTATTTATTTTATTTTGGCTCCTAACATGCACCAAAAAATAAAAATACAATTTGTTTTCTGAGTGACCCAGCAGACATTAGGGCAGTAGGAGAAGAAAATAAAAGAGTGGGTACGTATATAACTTAATGTCCACAGAATTTAAATGTTGTTCATTTACCCATTCCATAAACGAGCTCCTCCTATATGCCGAGTGCTAGAAGTACATTGGAGAGCAAAGCTGATGGTCAGTGCCCTCCTGGGGCTCGTACACACGTCATTACTCGGTACTTCTTACTGGCCATCGGGGTGGGTGCCGTAGAGTAGGGCTGCTGCAAGAGTGTCTAACAGCCCTCGTCTGGGGAACTGAAGAGGGCTTCCCTGATCTGGTGACACTTATTCTAACACCTGAAGGCTGAGGAGGTGCTGACCAGACTGAAGAGGCCCAGTAGGAGCAAGGAACTCCTGGGTGAGAGGACCTCAGGTGCAAATGTCCTGGGGTGAGGGAGAGTAGGTGCTGGTAGGGACTACAGGAAGGTTAGCATGGTTGAGTAATGTAAGAAAAGGAAAGAGCGGATAGGAGGAGGTTGGGAAATCATGTTGGGCCTCAGGAACACAAAAAAGTGGTGTTTTGTTAAAGATTACTTGCAGCATAGTAACTGAGTTATGAAAAGTTAAAAAGTAAATAAATAAATAAAAGAGGCAAAGCATGGCTTGGGTGTAAGCTGACCAAAGTGAAAGGCAGGAAGTTGTAGAAAATATATGCTGGATAAATAATTTTTTGATGACAGCACTGGTGTGGAATAATTACTTACCGTCCTGTGGAATGTGCTGGAAGATCGAGGGCAACGAGGGAGTCATCAGGAGAAGGCAGGAAGTGTGAAGTGTGTGTGTGTGTGTTTATATTGTTTCTGTCCATCTATGTGTATGTGTTTACACATACAAAGGGTGCACCCAGATATCTGGTGAGTGTTTGCAGAGTGTGAGCCGACACGGTTAATGATTAAAATTCAAATTAAGTTTGAAGAGGAAAATTAAAATAGTTTAAAAATAATAAAATAATACAGCACAGCCAATTTACTGGCTGTGTTTCTATCTTCTGTTCACAAAACTAATTTATATCATTATAAATTATATGTAAGCGTGTCTATTTTATCAAGCCTGTTGGTAAAGAAAAAAAACATTTTGTATCTCACACCAAGGAACCAATTCCATTGAATTGTGTGGAGGGTAATACAGATATTCAAGGCTAAAAAGATTAACTTTAATTAATATATTGCGGCCTTGAATATAGAATTGCAAAGGAAAGCACAGATTATAGTTTGGGGCGTGGTTTTCTCTATGATATGAACAGTGTGTTCAGTCTTTATGGAGGAGAGAATGGTGGGGGAAGGAGGGAGGGAGAGGAAGGATGGTAAAGGCATTTCAGGGATATAGCTAATTGCGTAATTGGGGACTGGGTGTCACTTGAACTTAAGCCTCTGGTTAATTCATGGCTTACTCTGCAGGAATGACATGGGCAGGGAAGTTATTGAAATATGAATTGCTCACTTGTCCTGGGCAAATAGAGAATCCCCCTGGTTGAATGAAATTGTTGGAGGAGGCATTTGATAGGTTTATAATAGCTTAAGAGTCTAGGTAAGTGTTGTTCCCTGACAATCAGAAGGGAGAATCTTGCGGGACTGAACGTTTTCAGCCAAAGGAAGGAAATTAAAACATGATTCTAATGAACTAGTCATTTTTCTAATGAACCAATAACTTGCTACTTAAAGCATTTTCAAAACAAATGTCAAAAACAGAGCTTAGTGACACAATTTTCACTCAAACTCGAGGCTGAAATGATATTAAGGAATCTGACTTTGAGAAAAAGTCATCAATATAAGAGCCAAGTTAGGCAAGTGTGACAGAGATCAGTTATTTGTGTTTTCAAAATAAGGAGAGAGAAATTGTTGCATAAGCTTTCAGTATCATTTTCAACTCAAAACTTTAGGAGACTCTGAGAAGAGAGACTTTTCCAGCCAGAAAGCTCCTGTCCAAAAATCAGACCTTTGGGATATCTCGCAGAAGACAAATTTCTATGTTATTTCAAAGGCAAATGTCAGGCTCTTAGGCCAGTCACCAAAAGCATGGGACTATTCCCATCCATGTGGGAATTCTGCTGCACAAAATTTCCAAGAAGAACCTGAATCGGACCTCCAAGTACTTTTCTTTTGTTTAGTTTTTGGTTTTGATTTTGTTTTTGCTCTCGTGACTCCATGGAATCTTAGGCCTTTGGGGTGATGTGAATTTTGTCATCATCACCAGCACTGTCATGGTTGAGTCTCAGTCTTTCAGAGAGTATAGGAGCTCGTGCCCTTGGGTCTACACGCCTGCCTCGCACCCTTGCCTCATGCTCGTAAGCAGATGTTGACCATATTCTCATTCATCAATAAAACAAGTCATTTGACAGCTATTACCCTAGGCCCAACCCTGCAGTTTGGGTGAAGCCGGAGAATTTTAATTCTTAACCATCTACCTACCACATTGCATCATGTGGCAGAATGAGAAAAGGTTAGGCATGTCTCCGTTTTGATTGGATCATCCAAATCCCATGCCACATTCCTCCATGGCTAAGCAGACACTTCCACAGGAAGTAGAGCACAGGAAAATGGGCCCACCCACAGCATGAGCACTCAGGGAGGAAGTGACAGTCCTATCCCGTGCTGCAGGGTCCTTTGGTTGGACTCCGTGTGTGGTCGGCCTCCGACTTTTAGGAGGGAGGTCAGTGGTCTTCTTTTGCTTGGCCAACAGGGTTGGAAACTAAACCAAACAAAATAGAAAGCTGACGTGCTGAGTTATGACAAACCAAGACACATGTCACGAGGGGGGGGGGTGGCAGGGGGGGCTGGGAGGAGGAATGACAGCTTTACTGTGCAGTGATTATAAAAACAGAACGAATTAACCACCAGTATGGTTCTGCATGAAGAATGAAACAACTCTATTGCATTGTAAATTAAAGACCTCAAAACATATTTTAGGAGTGTCAAACCTGAAAAGCTAAAAATTTTCCCCAAATTGCCACTAATTGATATCCTTCCAATTTTATTAGTTTTATTCTTCAACCAACTGAAAACTTAAACAAGAATTATTTTTCCCTTTAAAAATCTTTTATTTTGTAGACTTGGACCTTTTCTCTATTACATCTTCTCTGTAAAGATTTATGTAGCCACAATAAAAGTCACATTTATAACTTAATCAAATCTTGCCATTTAAACAGAAACGTTTATAAACAATAATACCAATAAAATTAAAAAGCAAATATCGTATTTGAGAAGTTTTACTCAAATAGCTTCCTTTATTAGCGTGCCCTGTGTAACCTGGGGAAATACATCGGTCCAGCTGGGCCTGAATTTTGCTGTGTGAAACCCTCTGTTTGCTGTGTTTTAAGTTACTGAGCTAAGGAGAGCCGTCATGAATTGGTGTCTGGGCTCTGCCCTGTGCATGGCCACCACCTATCAGAAGGTATGATTTAAATCCTGGGCATCCCCTTTTGATTCCAACCTTAGCTGAGAATCTCACTGTTAATACTCTCATTTCCAATGAAACAAGAGTCAAATAATTAAACCCAAAGTGTTACATAATAGGACAAACAGTGCTCATTCATCCAATCCAACATGATTATATTATTGATTAAAAGCTAGGACCTAGGACCTTTCTGTATGCTATATAAGTCCAATAGTCTAGATTTAGCAAAATAGTACAATTTTGCATCAGGGAAAGGGTATTCACAAAATATACATCTAAAAATAAGTTTTATGAATATCAAATTGCATGCAGGAGTATGTGAAAAATTAGCATAGGAGCATAGTAGGATATCAAGAAATGGTTGTTTCATGGTTGATTGAATAAACAGGTGGCCAAATGATCTCATATTGTATTTGCATAAGGAGGAAAATTAAAATTGATCAGTAAACTCTCCATGGTCAGTGTTAAGAGCTGTTCCCTGTAAGCTGGGAAAACCAAGCAACCTCACAGCTACCTCTTAAAGCTGTATCTTTCAGCCAAAGAGCAGATGGCTCATCCTCCTTGAGTCACTCTATGGTCAGTTTCCCGTCTGCTTTCCCAATAGGGTTGTGATAGTCTGTGCTTGGCAGTGTTCTATCATCTTAATGCCATGAGGTAGGTATAGCTATCACCACATCACAGATGAGAAAATTGAAAAACAGAGAGGTTGGGAAATAGGGTATCACGGCTAGTACGTAATGCACCTGGAATTCCACCCAGAATGTCTGGGTCTAAAGCCAGTGACCATGACCACTCTTTTGTGGTCCATGACTGTTCAGAGACCGGCTATGCATAGATTTATATTTTAATGTCACACACTTTGAAGTGAACAGCCCTCTAAGGAATCTGTACTACCCAGGATTGATAAATAGACTTGTATCCTGATTACCAGTGGGGTCCCTTTGATATCCTGTAAGCACACTGTCCATCCTTATTCATTCTTTCTCCCCACCACACCCCCCAGTGGCCAGTCAATCACCCTTCTTCTCTATAGTCAAAGATGTCTTCTAACTCCATGCTGCTCAGAATGTGATCTGCAGACCAGCAGTATCAGCCTCACCGGGCTTTGTAAGAAATGCCGAATCTCAGGCCATTCTAGACCTAAGGAATCAGTCTTCGTTTTAACAAGATCCCTGTTTGATTCAAACACTCATTAAATTCTGATGAGAGAGTGTGTCTGATTCCTGTCTCCCAGACGCCCAAGCAGCTGAGCCAGTTTCGAACATTCTCTTGATTTGGGAGGTTCCCTTGATTTTCACTGTAGGACTTCCTTGTTTTCTTAAATGAGCTCTTTTTATGGACACACACACACACACTCTTTTAGGGAGTCTTTGGGATTTCAAAGAATAGCAAAATGTGAGGAAATTATCTCCAGGTGGCTCCTTTTTTTATTTTTCCAAGTAAAAACATCAAAATAAAATAAGAAAACAAGCCACAATTAACTATAAGTATCCTTTTAAATCTCAGAATAGGATAGGATTTTTAAAGGAATACTTAATAAAAAAAAAAAGCATAATTTTTTTTTAATTTTTTGTTTCTTTGTTTCACTTTGGTCTTGATTTTAAAAAAAATCTAGTAACCTCACAGATTAATATCTATGGATCACTTCAGATTTATAACCACTGTACTGAAAATGTTGGGGTGGGGTCCAGGTCTGTCTTGTCTTTCCTTTGGGTCCCCTAATCCCAGGAAGGTTTTATTATCCAAAGTTGATACAGGGGAAGTGAAGACTTTCTAACAATTACTTCCCATCAGTCTCTACTTGTTAATGAGAGTTGGCTATTTCCTGTATGAAAATGTCATGTTCATTTTTTGCCCTTAATAGTTTTTGAGATCAAGCATTTTTATCATACAAATGCAAAGGTAGCCAGCTGTATGGAGAGAGATATGTAGAGAAAGGAACTAAAGTATGGGAAATGACCCAAGCCTGGGAGTTGAGCTGTTTCCTGTATGAATGAGAGGCAGTTCTCAATTACATCAACTGAACAAAGGTTTATCGAGTGTTGACCATGACCTGCAGACTAGATGAGAGTCCCCATCATCCATTTTAAAATATTGTCTCCCTCACTTATAATCCAGCAGGACTACATCTGTTTCATTCAACACGAGGCCCCCCAAGCCTAGCACAAAAATGGTGAAGAATAAATGCAGTCATGCCCAGGAAGTGGTGGTAAGGACTGAGGAAACAGAAAAAGTAGTTAAACTTAATTATCAGTGATAGTTTCCCATTGTCCACGTGCTAAAAAAAACTCCTTTGTTTTGCATTCTAGCTTATGCATTCATTCATTAAAGAAATATTCATGGTGCAGCTAGTATGTATCAGGTAGTGTCAAATTCACTGGTGATAAAGGAATGGAAACAAGAGGCAGCACTTCCTGCTGTCCTGGGGCTTACCTTCCGTTACCAGCCTCATGGAGTTGGGTGAGGATGAAAGGAAGAATGATGTGTGGATATTAGTCAGCTCAGCTGCTATAATACAGTAACATAGACCAGGGCGGGGGTGTGGGCATCAAACAACAGACATTTATCTCTCACAATTCTGGAGGCGGGAAGTCGAAGACCATTGTGCCAACATGTTTGGGGTCTAGAGAGACCCCTTTCTCTGATTTTCTAGCAGGATGGAGAGAGAAGAAGCAAGCTCTCTCATGTCTCTTCCTTTAAGGGCACTTATTTCATTCATGAGGGCTGCACCTTATCACCTGATCACCTCCCAAATGCCTCTTCTCTAAATACCATCCCATTGTGGTTAGGGCTTCAACATATGAATTTTAGGGGACACAATTCAGTCCACAGAAGCATGTGAAGTGACTACATATACTCTCCACACATGAAGAATATACAAAAAAATCATTCACTTGTACTTCATTCATCAAGTATTATTATGAACCAGGAACTCTGCTGGCATTTGAGGAAACAGCAGTGACCGGATGCACCCAGATTCCTGCCACCTGTGGGTGTTCTAGGCAGTGATCACTGTCCTGTCTCAAGTTCCATCCTCCCCCTCCTGATTAAGGTTCCATTTGTTCCTCCTTGGAAATGAGCCTACAACAGTTTGTATCTATCTCTGTAGTAATATTTATGACTTTTTAAAAATTTGCCTTCAAGTTTGTATCTTCCAATAGATTGGGAGCTCCTCAAGGTCAGGGACAGGGGCTTAATTGTTTCTGTATCTTAACAAATTCTGCATCCCTTCTCCCCTCCTGAACTCACTCCTCAGAACATTGGGTTGCACAGAATGGGTCCTCTGTTAATATGTGTGGAATGAATGGATACATTTTGTAATGTCATCCCTGTGTTTAAAACATCCAGTGGCTTCCCACGCTGCACTTAAAGCCCATTCTTTACCCTGGCCTCTCCCCTGCCCACCTCCCCTCCTCGCCAGCATCAGACAACACGATTCCCTCCCTCACCCCTCACAGCCGCCTCTCTGTCTCTCCTGTTTCTGAAAACAGCAGCGCCACTTTGCCCTCCCAGTCTTTGCATTCGTTCTCACCTCCATCTCCAGTGTTCTTTCCCTGGCTCTGCCCTTTGTCTGGCTTCTCCTAGGCACTCTCACTAATGCCTCCTCCAAGAAGCCCTCTCTGACCACTTCATTGAACTCGCCTCTTCCTAGCCATCTTTCAACCTTTTCAGGTTGAATTTGCTTCTTAACCCTTACCATTGCATGCAATGATCTTATTGTATATATTTTATTTCTTGTTTCTGCTAAAACTGAATCTTACCCACGGGTGATTTTGCATCCCAGGGGACATTTGACTGTGTCTGGAGACATTTTTGGTTCTCACAACTGGAAAGTGGGTATTACTGGCTTCTAGTGGGTAGGAGCCAGGGAGGCTTCTGAACGCCCTACAGTGCACAGGACAGGACTCCGGAGCAATGCATTACCCAGTCCACGTGGCAGCCACGAGGACAGGGCATCTTCTGTCTCAGCCCCTCTAGACTCTGTGGTCTCAAATCGTACCTGGCCCAGAACACTCCTTTAACAAGGGCTTGTGGCATAAATAAAGAAAGTGCTAAATTAGAAATATAGGGGGAATGGGATTTGGGGACCTGTACCTCATTATTTTTGAATAAATGAAATCTGAATTCTGTGCCACGCCATCAGACATTCTCAAGTAAAAGGATGCACTTTTAACTCATGAGTGATTACGTTGCTGGGCCAGGGTGGGAGGGTGAGAATTGGGGAGGGGGTTGCTTCTCTCACCTCTGTTCTCGAGGGTGCTCAGAGCTGTACACCGCCCCCCTGTTCGGGGGACTCAAAGTAAAGATCGCACCCATCTGTGTCATGACAGGAGCATTTTTCAAAGGTTTTTCCAGGAAGGGAAGAATAAAAAAAAATAATAAAAAGGCTGATTTAATGATAAATAATAATGCTCTGCCTCTGACATTAAAGGGCATCATTGTTTCAGCTCAGCGATGTAAATCATCATAATGGACGAATCCTTTAAAAGTAACATGGAATTTAAAAATGGAAAATATGAGGACCTCGCAGGATGACTGTGAAAATCACCCGTTTATTATCTAGGTGTGCTTAATAGTCTGCTGCCTGATGAAGAATCATTTGCTAACCCCCAGGAATGGCTCGTTTTCCAATTCAATCACTCAGGCTCGCACTGCCCGGGACTCCTCTTCCTGCCCCCTCCCCCTCCCCTTCACGACTTCTTTTGTCACTGTCTGGAGAGAGTCTGTCACAGCTATAACTTCCACTAAAGCATCCACTAAGCAGTTTCAGAAGAACAAGGTGGTCACCGTGAGCTGGTGCAGTCAGCAACAAATCAGCCTTTAATTGGCGAGAATGACTCATTTGAAAGGGATTATTAGCCGAATGTTAATTGATTAGTGGGACTAAAGCAATTAAAGGGAACAGAGCCTTAGCCTTTCCCCACCCATCCTCAGCACAGGCGTCCTTCCATCACGTGACTTGCCCTCGTGTGAGATTTGAGCCTTCTTGGTCCACAGAGAAATAGTTTTCCTTTTTATGGTTTCCAAAATTTTTATGAGAAATCTAGACATGAAATAGATAAGAGAGAAGAAAAACAAACCACTATATTATATGCCTGTATCGGACAGGATCGGCTAGGTTATGCTGCTGTAACAAACAACCCCCAATCATAGGACTTAGCACAGGAAAAGTGTGCTTTTGACTCATGCTGCAAATCAGGCATGAGTTGAGGGTGGTGGGCTGCACAGGCTGAGTGCCTATGAAACTGACCCTACCTAATAAACAATTGCACAATGACTTACAATACAACTTACATTTCCCTTGTGCTGTATATATCAGACATGAGTTAGGCAGAGAGGATTCTCTTCATCATTATGTTTACATTCTAAGGAGACCAAAATGTTGCTTCCTACCATGAACTTGGAGTAAGAGGACAACTGAAATAACTGTGAACAACCCTGTTTATTGCCCCAGTGCCTAATGCTTTATGCAAGCAAAGAACGCTAGTCATCATCATCATACCAATAATTGATGCCATTATTGAAGTCTGGCTCAGGGCCAGGATCTGTGCTTATCACTTTGTGTGCATTATCTCATTGGGTTTTCACAGCAACTCTGTAAAGTAGAGGGTAGATAAATCCCCTTTTCTGTAATGAGGCACAGAATTAAGTACCTTGCCCAATGTCAGACCTAGTCAGTTGCAGAGCCGGGTGTGAACTCCAGGTTGCTTGACCCCACAGCCCACACTTAACTACAGCACCTTACCAGTCCCACTTAAATACATCTCCTGCCGTCTTCTCATTTAGGGTCTCTGGGAGTGGACTGGGTGTAATGCTGGTGGTCCCTGACATGGTTTTAGATGCACACAGGACATCATGTTTTATTCACTAGCTACATATTATTGCAGTCTGTGTTTGAAAAAGATAACCAACATGGCCAAATCATCACCTAATTGATATTATTGATTAAGTTGAGGCTTAACTAAATTTTTACATTTAAGTATAGTCAACTTTTAAAATTAGGTAAATAAACCTACCACACAGTTGTGGAAAAAATGTAAAAGTGACACACAACTGATACAGGTTTGAAAATGTTGAGTCTTTCCATGTCATGAGTCAGTTAAAGTCTTAGAGTTGCTGAGAGTGTCATTGGGCTGGAGAAGACTGCGATGTCACCTGCCTTGGGAAGAGTCCACCTTTCTTCTGACCTGTCCCCACCCAGGTGGTTAAGAATATCCATTACTGTGCTTCAGTAACATCTATATAGTTTAGGACCAGTTATGGTACTTGTAGTTATGTGACATGTCTGTCTTCCCCATTAGACTAGGTACCTTTACAGAGTTTTATTAATCTAGGTTGGACCAGTAAATATTTTTAAATAAAATTATGGACATAATTTTTGAGGAATCTGCAATCTAGTGGGAGAGATAAACATTGTGTCAATAGGGTCTGCTGCAAGTAACAAGTAAAATTCAATTCAAACTTGTCTACGGGGAATATACTGGTTCATGTAACTGAAGAACCAAGAGGTAATAAATACTTCCAGAAAGCTTGATCTACAGTTTGAGAATATCACCAAGAAAGCAACTCCTTTACGTCTCCTAGGGCTACCTTCACATATGACCCCAAAATGATGGCTAGAAGACCCTGGAGTTATATACTTCCTCACATCCAGCAGGAGGAAATGTTTTTCTCTATATATTCCCCATAATTATATGGATAATCTTTGGGATTAGACCACTTTATATCATATGCCAGTTTCCAAAAACCAATCTGTTTTGAGGAGCTCAAATGGACTGCTGGGCTTAGCCTGGGTCACCTGCTCCACTGTGAGACCTGGAAGTGGGGCCTGGGTCCCCAGAATCCTGTGGGTCTCTAATGGAAATAAGAGGCTAACAGGAGGGGAGAGGGTGGGCAGGATGCCGGAAGGTGTCCAGCAAAGAGTCACTTCAGGCAGACAACGAGAAACATGAATCAGACTCCAGTGAACTTGAAGCCCTCTGTAACTACTAATTAACCCCCGTGGCCCCTTGAAAGGGATGGCTTTGTCCTGTCCCACCGCAGGTTACCTAACAGCACAGGATTGGACTTGACCCTCTCTCCATATCACATGTCCCTGCTGTCGGGTTTGGCATCAGCCCCGTGTTCTGCAGCCCCTTCCCTGGTTTCACTTTGCGAGCCGCAGAGATTATGAGCAAGCTGAGTGCAGGATGCAGCTCTCCGGCTCGCGGCTCCACGCTGGATCCTGTTTTGTTTCACCTTGTTAAAAATGTCTTCCCCAATTTGTCTTTCGATCTATTTTTCGGGATGTTCTTCCAATTTGAAAATATGTTGGGATTATTTTTAGATCCTGGTCTTTAGTGCTGGGAGACTGTTTTCAAGCAGATTCCTTCTCTTCACTCATTTGTTCAATATTTGATTCCTTACTTAAAGTGCTTCTGTCCCCTTGGGCTTTCTTTCTACAAATCTAAACATTGGGAGAAAATAGGAAAAAGGACCAACTCTCCATATTTGTGGAATTGTGGGCAAGATGTCTCCTACTTTTTTCCGGCCACTTGGCACACAGGTTAGAGGTCACAAACTATGAAGGTCTGCTATTCAAACGAGGTCACAGATCTGGTTTGTTCAGCCCACATTGTGTTTAAAATAAATGAGTGTGAGTTGCCACATTTTTTTTTCTTTTTAATGAGAGGCTTCATTTAGTACTCAGAGTATTTCACATCCAAATCTGGATTCAGGGCCTCTTTAAAAACTTGATTTGAAAACGCTGAAACCACTTTCCTGCATGGCAACCATTGGCTGGAGCTTGGAGGTTTACACCCCCCGAAGTGGCTGCCAGTCAGGACTTCGGCCCCGCAGGACCTCGGGCCTCTGTGACTGAGGAGAAGGGCCAGCCACAGGTTCTTGCTGAGGGAGAGGGGCCGTACCAGTGGGTAGAACAGAGTCTTGCCATTAAATGTCCGAGGTGGAGCCTGGGACATTGACCCCCATGCCGCCAGCCCAGGGCATGCAATAACTAGGACTCTGCCTGGATATGAACCGATAAGCCACCACTTAGTAATTCTGGCAACGTGAGCAACATGCATGCTTCCTCCAAGTCCCCATCCTTGTCTGTAAAATAAGAACAATGTTAGAGTCTAGCCGTAGGATTGTTTGGAGGTGTGAATGAATCCGTGAGTCAACAGAGCATTGGCTTGTGCTTGTCCAATAGCGAACGCCTCGTGAAGGCTGCTATTGCGCTCAGTGTCATCATTAGCATACTATTGTTATTATTGATCCTAATATTTGAAATCCATTTTAATTTTTCCTATTAGAAGTTTTCTTTTCCTAATCTCCTTTTCTCTTCGTCTCTTTTCACTTTGTGTAACACACTTCATAGCATCCTTATAGACAAGGTGGTGGTCAATACTCACATGGCCAACGAAAGCCATGCAAAGCCTAGCCCATGCTACAAGCCAGGATTGGAGCTCATGAAATGCCATCTTGATGTCTGCTACTTGTAAAAAGGCCTGAAGCTGCCAGCCTCTGTGGCTGTTGTCGGCCAGTGAAGAAGCCCTTACTCTTAAAATCCTGGCCACACTCCAGTTATGCAGACGGCCATTTGCCTCCCCAGCCCGCTGCTTAGCACCGCCGGCCACTCCCTGCAGAAAGTGCTTGGTGTTGCTCTGCAGGTCGAGGTGCGGAGCGCACCCGCCGGGAAGGTTGAGGAACCGAAATTCAACACCTGGGAAAATGCTCGGTTTTACGTTATGACATTCTGTATTTCTGATGAAGAAATTTTACAAGAACAAAAGAGGCTGCCATGTCTGTGGTTCTACCTCAAGAGAAATCTCCACAGTCTAGTAGTTAAGATCCTCGGTTCTGAAAACATAGACCTGCGCTCAAACCCCAGGTCCGCCCGCTTTCTAGTTTTGTGACCTCAGGCAAGTCACTTAACCTCTCTGTGCCTAAATTTCCCCACCTGTAGATAGGGGAGAATTCAATTCCCACCTCATGGGAATCATGTGAGAATTAAATAAAATAGTGCTTTTAAATCATTTGGCATCAGGCACGAACAGAGCAAGTGCTGCAAAATCATTTGTTGTTATTGTGACTTCATAGAAATGTGGGAATCACCTATCTCTGTTCAACATACATTTATATCTCCCTTCGTTCTTTCCTCCTCTATTGCTGTGAAATAGCACTGGGATTGAATAAGGGGAGAGAAAGATGTCAGGACAAGAACGGAATCCGTTTGGGTCTTTCTTGGGGGAAAGGGTGAAGGTGTTTAAGTAGCATCGTCATCAGCTGGAAACTTGTTAGACTCTCGTGCTTGCGGGCCCCCGCCCAGACCTCCTGAGTCAGAAACTGTGGCTATGGAGCCAGCGGCCTGTGTCGCAGCAAGCCCTGCTGGTGGCCTGGTGCTCGCTGGCTGCGGCCCACAGGTGGGAGTAGAAACTGCGACTCTGCTGACATTGAGTCTGGTTGGTTCTTGTCTTCTGTATTCTTCTTTTTTTCTCCTCCTTACTTAACAAGTCCAGGTCACCCTAATTAGAACCAAATCTCTCCCTCTCATGATGGGGAAAAAAACATCTCTTCCAATAATTTCCCCTTATGATAAATAAGCATCTCCACCATCCATCTTTTAAAAGCTCACTAAGGTGCAAAGGGTGGCTGGCCTTCGGCAGCTCCCGCGGGAATTCATCAGGGGTCCCCGTGACCTCTCAGTGAGGAATTGGCTGGCCCTAATTTTCTACAGCAGGTAAATCTGACTTTCATTTCTACAGCTTAAGCTGGGTACCAGACAGCAAGAGAGAGTGCTGCATTTGCATGTTAGGTAACAGCCATGTACCTAGATATTTGGTTGGTTTCAGGCAGATAAAAACGAGAAACAAAATTCTCATTGGGGTTACTTGAAGGGATCTTGGGACATGAGTATGTTTTTAACTATTTCTCTTCTTCCTTCTCACAAAGAGAAAGTGAGATGACCTTTAATAAAGGATAGAAATAAAGTCATGCAAGTGAAGGGGAAGGAAAATGAACAAGAGGCTCATAATGAAGGAACAGATCAGTTACCTTAAAAAACGTAAGCTGAGAGGAGCTACTACAACTGAGCGCACAATGGGACTCGGAGCTTCCCAGCTGCAAAGGCAAAAAGGGAAACCGGATGAGTCACAGCGCCCTCGTTCTCTAATAGGGGAGCAGACACATTTATCAGGAAAAACAAACTATTTCCTAGCATTACGCTCTAAGAGAAATTTATTGTGGAGGACCTTACGTAAGGTACATGAGTATGTATATTTAACACCGATCTCCAGTGTTAGGCATGGGATTTATCTGCCTTTTAGGGAAGTAAATTTCAGAGCTCAGCAGGTTGACAGTGTCTCTTCAAATTTACAGTGTCAATGTGCAGTAAAGTAGCTGCTTCCCATACCACATTTTACTGGACCGTCTATCAATATTTGATCAAATTGGGCCAAAGTTTCAAACTGCCTTTAAATTATACTCAGAGAAAGTGCTTGGACATGCAGAATGCCTGAGTGGGCTTCAGAATTGAGGCCCTGTGAGCTTGCAGCGTCTTTTAAAAATGTATCTGCACCCTTTTCTCCAGTCCGAGGCCCTCCTTAGAATGCTTGTAATGTAAATCAGTCTGCAGGATCCATAGTTGTTCATAGAAATGCCAAGCATATAGGCTCACTTAATACACAGGTTTTTGATGCAAGATTGTGTATATTGTTCACAGAATATACGTGTTTGAGCAAAACAAGAGTTTCTCTGAGTGAGCCTAAAGGATCAATTGAGATGATAAAATGTCAGCTTTGCTCTGCCTACATCTCTGATATTTGTAAGGAATAATTACATGAATAGGTCCAATGGTTTTATTACCATGGAGATGCATTATTTGTAATTGCTTTTCTTTTTGTCCAAACTGGGTTTCCAAGACTCTGTTGGAAAATGCACCTCTGTGCTACTGAATGCTGTCCCCCTCACCTCATTCCATCCATAAGTGAAATTTCACCTGGGAATATTTCCCCTCTGTCCTAAAACACCCTGTTCCATATTGTTCACATACCTGAAAGGAAGCCTTGCTGTGATTATAAAACAGTCTCGTCAACAGATGTGTTGCTATCATTTGTGGGTGTATTTCACCTTCACATGTAAGAAGCTTTGAATGTCCTGTGTGAGACACACAGGATTAGTGTTCATGATTTTTCAAGGTTGGGTGCTGTCCCTACAGTCACAGATTTAAACTATAGAGCCCCCAAAACAATGGGAAATGACAAGTATTGCAGGAGGATAGAGACCTCTATCCAAAAACTCTTCCTCTGAATTGTTACGTATTAAGGTCTCAGTATAAACCTCAGGGTTCAGAGATATTTCCTCTTTCCTTATCTTGAATAATAATTAAATGGTTCTGTGATTTACAATTTTAGCCTCCACACAGAAAACTAGACGTTTTAAGTGTTGGAAGATTTGACAATAGTGTTAACATAAAGCTATCCTAGTTCAAGTGTTAGTTGCAGTATTATAGCTACGTCCCATTTTTTAACTAGTTATCAAATTGTCATGGTTCAAATGTCATTTCTGTTCCTTTCAGTTAAAAACAACAACAATAGCAAAAGCTGTCGAAGTATTTAGTATATAACCAAACCTATGGGAAACAGGAGTAGCCAGGAAACATCTTCTCCCGGAGTTTACAAGTATTTTGGAAATTTTCTGCTGTTTATGAACAAGCAAATTGTCCACTAAAGAAATAGCACGTTGGTGAGCAATCTGTGACTACCCAGTGTGGGGAATCGGACCAGAATCCTTTCCTGCGCGCCCTCTGTTTGCCCCATTAGTGTTAAGTGTCTGTCAGCCTTTCCATTGGAGTCACTGTTTTCCTGGGATTTATTACTCAGCTCTAAAAACTGGCTCCAGGCTACATATTGCCATAGAGGGAAGGCCATTTCTTTTAGGGGTTTGGGTTTTTTTTTCTTACTGAAGTAGTGTGGGTGGGAAGGAGGGGAGAATGCATTCCACTCTCTTAATTTTTTTTTTTTTTTTTTTTTTTGTGAAAGAAAAAATATGGCTGGAGTTATAACCAGGGCATACAGTTTGATATTTCACCAAAATAAATACATGCATGAGTGATTATCTTATCTGAAAACTGCTGGATGATGTAGAGGGGTGGTGGTGTGGGTCAAGCCAACTCTTCCTGCTTTCAGGGGAAGCCAGCTCAGAGGCTGTTCTCTGCATCTGGCGTTTTCAGACTTGTGTTGTAAGGGAAGTTTCCTCCATCAGATAAACCTTTATTCTGTGCCTCAGAACCGGGCATCTGTGATCACAGGGTACAGAGAGCTCAGGATCTAGGTGAGAGAAGACATTAAACCAGTGGTTTCTAACATTTTTTGCTTGCCTTGCATATAAATGTTAAGCAGGCAACCCTAGAATATGTATATTATGCATCTATTAATTATGCCCATGTGCTGCTGTACAAGTAAAAAATGTGCTTCATTAAAATATGTGCAAAATGGAAATTTTGAAAGAATGAGGTAAATAATATATATTTATATTATATATTAGCATATACAATATATTAAAATGTGCATAAATATATAATAATTATATGTTTGTACATATATTACATAATTTTATTCTAAATATATTTTTTAAAACTCTGACTCTTATTTTAAACAATCATTTTTCAGTGAGAGCAACCTGATTGAATATGGTTCATGGTATTTGAAGAATTTGGTTTATCGCTTTGTGATTCCTTGATTCAAATGTCTGGTTGAACACTTTTATTTTTAAGTTACTTGGTTTAAATGACTGTCCAGGCTGACTTATCACGCAGAAGTGCATGGGTCCAAATGGATACCATTAAACTTAGGTGATAGTCTGCAGGTCACCTGCATTGGCTGGCCTGCCTGGCGATAGGCTGAAACCGAAGGAGGGAAGGGTCCTGCCTGCCTTCCGCCTCCATGAACTTGCCGATGGAGGACAGACACCTTCACATCTAGAATGAGCCAGGGCTCCGGTATCGATGTATGTTTTTAATGTAAGATAAACATTACTGCTTTACACAAAAATAAATATAAATGCAGGTTCCTATCTATTCTTTTTGTATCAAAATAGATGCTCTTTAGCACCCCTAGGGTACATACAAAGTCCCTTAGAGGAAGACTAATTCCGCAATTAGACCCCCTTCAGAGGGTGGGAGGCTGTGATGTAGTCACTTCTTGCTCACAGGTGTCCCATGTGCCCTGCAGATGATCTTTGTCACTTTTTTGCTCTAAGCAGGAAATTACTTCTGGCCCTGAGTCAGTGAAAACAACACACACACAAAGGTTGCTCAAACTCACAGGCGAGGCTGCATGAGTCGTTGTTAATTGAAGCCAGTTTGACATCAAGTTTGCAAGAAGGCGAAGTGGGTTTTCACTGTGCCTACTCTCTCTCCCATGACTTGTCCTCTCTGAAATGCCAGCTCATATCCCTACCACAGTAGCCCTAAAATTCCTGCAGAAATCAGGATCCCGAAGCATCCTATCAGATTCTTCTGAACAGTAATAACAGTAACAACAGTAATAAAGAGACAAGCCGGTGAAACTTCTACTGTTACTCTTATGTCACAAAAAACTCACGTTCATTGTGCCGTACTTAGAAAACTCAGACAGGAAAGGAAACGTTAACTGTTGTATTCACACAGAACATGCTTGCTAATACCTTATTGTTTTGCCTTTCCGTACGTTTTTGTACTTTTTAAATCAAAACATCACTATACTGAAAATATTTACTATTTTGTAATATCCTTCCTGTGTTAATTATATATCCTCAAGATCTCTTCATATTTTTAAATAGCACTCTAGAACTTCATTTTGAAGATCAAAATCACATTTCATTGAATAAATATACTCTAACTTATTAAATCAATATCTGTTTTGTATATTTACATTGTTTCCAACAATTTGGCTATTAGAAACACATTCTAATAAAAAAAATATAGCTAAATATTTGAACACATATGATTATTTTCCTAGGATTAGTTTCAAAAAGTGGCATTACTGGCCAAAGGATGTGTTTATGGGTTGGGATATACTTTCCCTACTTATTTTAAAGTATATGCATGCATGTGTGAGCATTCATATGTACACATGCATATATCTATATGTATATACATATATATCTATAGGTTCACACAAGTATCTTCACAAATATATGAAAAGAGAGTTCATCTAGTATATATAGTTCTACCAAACATGCTATTATAGCATGCATATCGTACGTATAACACTTTATCCAATCTTGGTAGTTGAGAAAAAAATTTCTCTGGAGCAGAGAGGGCTACACCCAAACCGAAGCCTGAGTAGCAGCTAGTGGGAGGACGGAGGGTGGAGGGCGAGGACAGTGTTTTCCTGGTAGAAGGAGCAACACCCGTAAACAGTTGGACAGGCCAAACACATGACGGACTCAAGACACCTGCAAATCGGTTGGATTAGCTAGAGGGCAGATAAAAAGGCAGATGGACTGGAAATAAAGAGCAGAGATTGTGAAGAGGCTTGAAATTCATGCTATGGACTTAATACTTTGCAAACAGCACAGGGAGGCCATTGAAGATTTTCTTTAAGTGGAGGAGAGATTTCTTAAAAAGAAAACACCACAATGGCTGCAAGGTAGGAGAAAAGTGGGGATGCTGTTGAGGTTATCCAGGTGGGGGGACTGTGGTTGAGGTGGAGAAAAGGTCAGGGACTGGGGACCCGGGAGCAGATTGGAGAGCCATTGAGGGGCAGAGGGAACAGAGTGCTGGCCAGCAGTCGGCGCCCCTTTGCCCTGGGCTTCAGTGAGGGGTTTTAGTGGGAGATGGTCGTGGTGAACAGCTGTGGGCACCTGCTCATACTTACAGGGTAAGTACTGAGCATGCTGAGATGATCACATTCATGAGAGCGGAGCTCACTGAACTTCCCACCATACCCTCCTTCACCTTCATAATGCACGTGGATCTTCTAGACCAGCGGTTCTCAACCTGTGGGTCGCGACCCCGGCGGGGGTCGAACGACCAAAACACAGGGGTCTCCGCTGTTCTAGACAGTGCCAAGAATTACGTGGGCTCATCCTTAGAATTAAGTCCTCTGAGAAACACACCCCACCGTGGGCCCTCTCCAAACCTCCTCCTTGTGACGTGGGCCGTGGAGCCCTGCATTGGGAGGCCTGATCTCAGTGTAGGATGGCTCACCGAGGCTGCATGTTGGAGATGAATTTCCTCAACCTGGAAATTGTGACTTCTAAACGGGGTAGAAGATGGGCTTGCTTCCTCTGTTTCCTTCCTCCTTGCTGGGTAATCGCGTTAATTCAGTGTCATGTTTTTTTTGGCTGAGACTGGGCCGTAAGATCTTGGACCTTCTGCAGAAGTGAGGTGGGTTTGTCAGTGGTCACCACCGTGGCCTTTCCGATGCAGAGACATGCTAGATGCATAAACATCTTTTTTAGGCTTTATCTGGTCCAGGAACGGTTTGTGGGAGTGAGGTGGGTTCCGCTAGCCTGCACGCCACCATCTTCTAGGGCTGGGATTATCGGCCCAGGCAAGTCACAAAGGAGTCACAGACAGTCATCACATGACGGTGAGGTGGGAGGCTGCAATAAACTGAACAGTCCTTGACTTTCTTACAGAGGCAGCTGGGAGAGTGTGGGCTCAGGGTTGCTAGGCCTCTCCTTTCCTTCCTTCCTTCCTTCCTTCCTTCCTTCCTTCCTTCCTTCCTTCCTTCCTTCCTTCCTTCCTTCCTTCCTTCCTCCCTCCCTCCCTCCCTCCCTCCCTCCCTCCTTTCCTCCCTCCCTCCCTTCCTTCCTTTCTTTTTTAATAAGTTCTTACAAAAGACTATGGATAAAATATATGTGTGAATTATCTAGCATACCAATAAAGGGAACACCTACCAGCCCACAACTCAATCAAGTTGAATTTTATAGATGCTGGTCAGGTTTCCTGCGTAGCCATCTGCAGTCGCATGCACCCGTCACCTGCCACAGCTGCTCCCCCACCTTGGGTGTTTATAATCCCCTTGCTTTTCATTCTAGTTTTACTGCATGGGCTCATCTCCCAGCACAATGTATTATTTAGACTTGTTGCACACGGACAAGGAGGCGAGCACAAATATTCATAGCAACATTGTTTGTATTAGCAAAACACTAGAAACAACCAAATAGCTATAAATAGGAGAATGTAAAAGTAAATTATGTCCTCTTCACCTGATGGAATACCATGCAGGCCTGAAGATGCCTACAGCACAACTAAGCGAACCATGTGACTGGATCTTAGAGGTGTCCTGCACAAAGGGAGTGATAGACTATGTATGGTATGATCATATTTTCGAAGTGAGAGAAGCTTTTCTTTTTTCTTATGGAATTCTGAAAATTCAATGTTATTATGAATTGTACCAATTTTTTAAAGATTGAAAAGTAATTTATTACATTAAAAACTACTGTATATGCCAAATAAAATACACAGGGTCGTCAAGTAAAGTCCTTACTGGGAGCTATTTGCTTCTGACATTGGTGCTGAGGCCTCGGATCAGTTCCTGTTTTGTCATCCCTGGGGGAGAAGGGGTCAGACAGGTCTTTCTTTGGTATCTTTTCAGACCTGTGGGTCTGGAGGGGATTTCATCTAAATGCTACAGAATAGAATAAGAAGGCTGAGAGTAACTGAGAGTCAGACCATTCAAGGTGAGGGTCCTATCTCAGTAGGCCTGCAACTAAGTCCAAACACATCATGATTCCGAATGTAGGCAATAAATAGCAGGTCACACAGCAGGTAAGCTGCAAGTCAGGTTGGCAACTCCAACAATGTAAGTTCAAGACTTTTCCCTGATATCAGTCCCCTGTGGCCCCCAGGAGAGAGCCAAATGGCCGTAATGTTAGTAATGAACATACATGACGCATTTATTGTACGCCAGTTACCTGGAGCACTTCATTTAAGTCCCACGACCAGTCTGCAGGGCAGATAGCATTATCAGTGTTCGCTCCATCGTATCAGTGAGGATGCAGAGGCACGGAGAGTCAGAGGTTTCCCAAACCTGCACCAGTAGTGTAAGTGGTACAAGGCACATTTGGACTCAGGCAGGCCTCAAAGTTTGCGTTCTTACCCCTAGGCTGAACCACCTTTTTATCCCTTTTCTGAATGGTTGAGTTTTGGTGAAGATGCCTACACGGTAAACTTACAAAGGACACCCTTCCGAAGGTCTTCAGTTTCACTAGAAGTAAGTAGAGCACTGACTTCAGGAATAATCAACCTGGCTCGTGCTTAACAGGAAATTCACAGTTTCATCTTTCAAAGAGAAAATTTCAACTCAGTCTGCCAAGAAGCCAAGATCAAACGCAGTAATGGTCAGCAAGAATTAACAGAAGGTTTTCTGGGCTCCTGTCAATTTTTTATTCTGGTGGCCCTTTACAATCACGTCCATTAATTCTAATGTGAGAGAGATAGATTTTTAAAGGGGCCACAGTATATGAAGAATTTCTCTCTCAATTCAATGGGCATTGGTTTTCTAAAATTAAAAAGAAACATTTTTTTTTTTCTGGTTGTAAAAGGAATACACATACATTGTAAAGAATAAGAAAGAATTTAAAAATCACCCACAGATGTCACCACTGTTCGTATTTGGACTATGCCTTTTCAAAAGCTTTTTCACACAGACACGTCTAATACACATATAGACAATATAGTTCCATAGAGGATGCTATAATACAATAGAGTTTTATAATCTAGCTTTACTTGTTACTTATGGCAAATATTTTTCCATCAATAAATAAAGATGCACATAAGAAATTTTAGTGATTATAAATATTCCATTGATTAAGTAAATACACCATATTTACTTAATCCTATTGCTAGATATGTAGCTATTTTTTTTTAACTTTTCTGATTCTAAATAACACCAAGATGAACATCCTTGTTTTCATATCCTTGCACACTTGTCTACCTCTTTGGGAAGAATCCCAAAAGTGGAATTGCTAGAGAGTATGCCTGTTTTAAGGCTTTTGAAGCTTAATGCCAATTGCCCCAGAAGGGAAAATTTATTGACTAGCACATAAAGGGCTTGCGTACTGGGATTTAATATTCACTAGCTTTGAAGGAGCGATCTCAACCTGTCATGTCTGGGGCCTGGAGGTCCCCTCTGATGTAAATCAAAACATTTGAATTAACAACATTCAGCCTTGTCAGTCACCCACAAATTATAGCAAGCCTCTTCTGTCTTTGTCAATAACAAAAAAAAAAAGAAAAGAAAAAATTACCCCAAAATGGAATAAAAATTAGGAATCAGACAAGTAGTCACAGGCAGAAGACAAGACAGACAACAGTGAAAGAATCTCAGGCCCAGAGCCAAGCACCTCAGGTGAACGTGAGTTGTCTGGGGTTATAGAGGGGGGCTGGTCGTGTCGACCTCGGGCACCCAGAGCCAGGCCCAGGCTCTCTGCTTCACAGGGGACAGAGGGTGTGTTGAGTTGAGGTCTCCAGCAGTGGTGGCTGGATGGTAATTTTACATTAAATTTTGTCCTGATAGTGTGTAGATTTTTCTCTGCGAAAATTTTTTATTTCCAGCCTTGGCATTCTATAGTATCACAGGGGAACGTGGGGAAGAGGACATGTTACGGAAAAGAAGCCAAGATTGTCAACGTGGCAGGCGTCATCTTCGCTTTTGGGAGCCATCTCAGTTGTGGAGAGAGAACTGAGCCACACATCATATGATTAGTAACACACACACACACACTCAAAACGCACAGCTTTAACCATTGTAGCTTCTTTCAAAGAAAAGAATAGAGTTACACTTCTGATGCATAAGCTGGTATTTTAGAAACTAGTTTGGGTTCCTTTTTTTCTGCTCTCATCTATCTCCACTGTGCATCTTTTGACGAATTCCTCCAAGAGGAAACAAAGCATCCTTATCAGGCTAACGTCCAACAAATGTCAAATTCCGAACAACATTACTTTGTGTCTCTATTTAACCTCGGAGCGGATGGCTTTTTGACAGGTTTATAGCTGATGAGTTCTATAGCCAGTCATGCAGGACAATTATGTTTGAGCTAATTTGATGAATCAACTTCGTGTTCTCCCCTAGTCCCCGTGGCCTTCAAGAGCGTATGTGCTCAATTTTCTGCTGGAGGTCAAAAATAAGCTTTGAAATATGGCTAATCCCATCACATCCGCAGAGCCCGTCTGGTAGAATCATCTTTGGACATAAACCCTTGGTTGATGCCAAAAAATGGGAAAAACCACTGGTAATATCATTAGGACCATCCTCCAGGCTCTCGTCGGTTCTGAGATCGGGTTCCAGAAGCCAGCAACTGCCTGTGAGGACTGGAATAATTTGGTGGTGAGCGAAGCAAAGAGTTCATTCTCGAAGCATTTGGGGGTCAGACCCTTGGGGGGAAATTATTTCTCATTGTTGGATTTGGTTGGATAGGAATTTGTGAGAACTGACGAGGAGGCGTAAAGATTTCCTGAGTTACTCTTCTCCATGTCCTGAATACTTTTTTCCCCAACTCCTTTCCTGGCGGCCTGTTAGCAGAATAGTTCAGTGCACGGGCTTCAGAGTAGGATGCACAGGCATAAATCCGAAAGCCTGCCTCGGCCACACCACCGTACAACATTGGGCAGTCACTGAATTTCTCCGTGACTCGCTTTGCTCTGGGAAATGCAGATAATAACCATTCATATTTCACAGGATCATATTGGAATTAAACTAATAGTACAAAAAAAAAGGCCATAGACAGCACCCGATATATGCTAAATTTTCAGATATTGAAAACTATTGACTGTAGACTGGTAATTTTTTATATCTTTCCATGCCTAGAAAGTTATAGGATTAATCCAAATAAATTAAGTAAATGCTATAATCCACATTGGCAGCTGGTAATATTTCCTCTAAAATCATTAGCAAAAAGGTTATTTTGACATTGGATAGTAGAACTGATTTCCCAAATTGAGAATTGTCACTTTTATACCCGGGAGTTACTAATAGATGGAACAGGCTAAAAGTGCATGTTTTCTGCATCACAAAAATTGGGTTTGCTGGGACTTCATTTATTCATTGGACGTATGTTTATTGAGTGTTTCCTACTGCGTGCAAGTGTCAGTGTGGGATGTAGAAACAGAAGGACAATTCGGAGACAAACAAGCTCTCTCACTTCCCACCTCTGTGAGCCTCAGTTTTGTCATCACTAAGTCAAGGTCAGTATAACTTGCCTTGCAATGCTGCCTGTGAGAATTAAATGAGACAGTGCATACAAGGGCCTAGGTCAGCACCTGGCAGAGAGAGGGGGCTCAGCAAATACTATTTGTGTTCCAGAAATTTCCTTTAGTTTCCATCTCCAGTGATCAAAACTTACTTTTCAAACAGTAAAAGGATGACTGTGGTAGTCCTGTGGACAAAGAAATCTGGACAGCCTTGCATAGGAGACAGGACACATAATATTCTCAATAAAGAGTTCTTGAATAAACCAGTGACTGGATCACTTGCTTGAGGTCAGTTTACAGCACTGGCCTGCTAAGTGAGCACATGGAGGACAGCAGACAGAGATGGTTAAGAACATGGACATGGAAGTCAGGTAGAACTACCTTCAAATCCAGCCTTGCCAACACTAGCTACGTGTCTTTCTTAACCTGTCTAACACTCACTTTACTCATTTGCAAATTCAGTGTAATAATAGCTGTGTTAGAGAGCTGCTGGCTTATAAAGTGGTTGATAGATATAAGCCATCCTTATTATATTGCAAAATAAAGTGTTTGCCCTATACAGACAGTTAAAATATACTTATTAGGCATCTTCTTCACGTCAGATATTGTGGTAGGCACTAGACACTAAGGACCCTGCCCGCGTGTTGCTGACATGCTAGCGAGTCAGACAGACAATATAGTGGACAAACCTGATTGTTTTAGACAACAGGGTGGAGATCCTGAAAAGATAATAAAAGAGATATATGTGGTTGGAACTGGATGTTTAATGTTAGAGGAGGTGGTTGAGAAGGGCTCTTTTCAAGAGGGACTTGTAAGTAGAGTCTCCAATAGGGAGACAGAGCCAAGCATGTCAGGATTTGAGGGTGGAAATTTCTATACTGAGGGAACTGCAAGTGCAAAGGCCCTGAGGTAGAAATTCTTGGTATATTGTGAACAGGAAGTATAAGGAAGACAATGGCCCATGATGAAGTCCAAGGTACTCAGAAACCTTCCTCCTGTAGGACTTGATAGTCCAGGATAAAATATTTGCTTTTTCAACAAAATCGAAATGGACTCATGGATACAGAGAACAGACTGATGATTGCCAGAGGGGTGGGGGTTTTGAGTGAAAAAGGTAAAGAGATTGCAAAATAGTCACAGGGACATAAAGTACAGCATAAGAAGATATATGTGATAAGAAGATATTATTGAAATATATATAAGAAATATATATAGAAATAAATATATATAATAAGAAATATAGTCAATAATAATGTAGTAACTGTGTTTAGTGTCACGTCCTGGAAATATTATAAAGTGTATGATTGTCGCCTGACCTGTGGTGGTGCAGCGGATAAAACGTCAACCTGGAATGCTGAGGTTGCTGATTCAAAACCCCAGGCTTGCCTGGTCAAGGCACATATGGGACTTGATGCTTCCTACTCCTCCCCCCATCCTCTCTCTCTCTCTCTCTCTCAAAATGAATGAGTGAATAAATAAATAAATCTAAAAAAAATTATAAGTGTATGATTGTCTAAACACTATGCTGAATACCTGAAGCTACTACAAAATAGTACTGAATGTTAAAGTAATAATATAATAATAGTTATCCAAATAATGATTGGAATCCAAATAAATAATAACTAACTAAATAAATAGAGTATTAGAATCAGAGGAGAAAAAATAAATGCTTGGGTTTTATTCCAAGTCTGATGGCAAGTCATTGGCAGGTTTTTGACAGATAGGTGACATAGTCTGATTTCCTTTTCAAGGTCATACTCTGTTAGGAGTGACAATAATAGGGAGACAGAAGAGATTGTGGGAAGATGAGTTAGGAAGCTCTGTCCAGGGATGGATACTCATCGTTGAGACAAAGGGATGGCAGTGGTGAGAAAGGCATGAAGGACATGAACATGGTTTGGAGACAGAGGCACAGGAGAGAGGAGGGAGACAGCAGCCCAAGAGGGAGGACGGAGACAGAGGGCAGCCCACGAGGGAGGACGGAGACGGAGGGCAGCCCACGAGGGAGGATGGAGACGGAGGGCAGCCCACGAGGGAGGACGGAGACGGAGGGCAGCCCACGAGGGAGGACGGAGACCGAGGGCAGCCCACGAAGGAGGACGGAGACCGAGGGCAGCCCACGAGGGAGGACGGAGACCGAGGGCAGCCCACGAGGGAGGAGGGAGACGGAGGGCAGCCCACAAGGGAGGACGGAGACGGAGGGCAGCCCACGAGGGAGGATGGAGATGGAGGGCAGCCCACGAGGGAGGACGGAGACGGAGGGCAGCCCACGAGGGAGGATGGAGACGGAGGGCAGCCCACGAGGGAGGAGGGAGACGGAGGGCAGCCCACGAGGGAGGACGGAGACGGAGGGCAGCCCACGAGGGAGGACGGAGACGGAGGGCAGCCCACGAGGGAGGAGGGAGACGGAGGGCAGCCCACGAGGGAGGACGGAGACGGAGGGCAGCCCACGAGGGAGGACGGAGACGGAGGGCAGCCCACGAGGGAGGACGGAGACGGAGGGCAGCCCACGAGGGAGGATGGAGACACGAGGCAGCCCACGAGGGAGGACGGAGACTGAGGGCAGCCCACGAGGGAGGACGGAGACGGAGGGCAGCCCACGAGGGAGGACGGAGATGGAGGGCAGCCCACCGGCTCCTGTGAACCCACTGCTAACAGCCTGGAGGACTGCAGTTTGCATTTCTGATTCTCTGGTTGCTTCTGCACTCTCCCCGGTGGTTTGCTGGCGGGGCGCCCTATTCTCTGTAGACGGAGTCCTCTCTTCCCTGTGAGGCTGAGCTGAGACATCAGGGGCTCTGGCTGTGGCTCTGGCTCCTGGGGGATGTGACGCCAGCCGTGGTTCAGGCGAAGAAGGGAACAACAGTGCCGGCAGAGACAGCTTTCTGAAATGAGTTGCTGTTTATTTTTTTCTTTGTTTTTCATCATTCAGTATTTACATGGGCCACACTTAGTATCATAAAAGGTTTTAAGGAAACTTGCTGTAAAAACTCAGAGGGCAATAAAATGCAAACCAGTGAACATAAGATATAAAGACGGGAGCCAAAAAATAGTGTTTTTTGTGCCTCGATTGAAATATTATTTCCCTGTAGGAATATTGTAAGATGACAGGCTCCAGTGATTTATTTATTCAACATGTATTTGCCATTCGTGTTGCTCTGTGTTGGGCTGCGGGGTAAATGAGGCAGAAAGTGGCCCCTGCTCTCATGGAGCTTACAGTTCATGGGAAAGACAGATTAAAGAAATACAACAAGATAAAGCAATGTTCGTTGATTTCAAAGCACAAAAGTGGCTATCTGGGTACTGACGAAGGGTGACTGACAGATGTCAGGATCATTTTTATTTATTTATTTTTTAAACTACAAAGATTACTGAGCATGCATCAAATCATTAGCATTAGATGTATATTCTTGGACTTAAGGCTGATATACATATATATGATATGTACATGTGTGTGATATATGTGTGTATACATATGTGTGTGTGCGTTTTTATATAATTGTTTAAAATACCAGAGATTAATATACATATATACTTAGTATTCATTGAAACATAAAGCATGTTTATTAGTCATTAGTAAAAACACTTCCCAATAGTCCTTCAGTGTCATAGTTCCAAGTAAAGATTTTCTCCAGACTCATTAAGACTTCTACTTCTAGACCAGAAAAAAAGGTTGAGTTTTCTGTTTTGCTCAGAGCAACAAAGGAAGTAAAAATTTATGGAGTTGTGTCTACTTAATTTGACCCACACATACCTGGGTTTCCTATGAGTTTTGGGGTTGTTTCTTCTTTGCTGAAATGATTTTATTCTCTTGCCTTGCTTTTTCTTTTCTCCATATAATGAACATTAATTAAGCATCTGCTTTGCACAAGATACTGTGATTAGAATAAGTGAGTCATATTCTGGGAATCTATCAGAGATGTTTAAAAGTTGTTTAAAAATAACTTTTATTTTTCATATTATAAAATATAAATCTAGAAATTTACATTTCAAATGTATTAAAGAGTATTATATATACATATGGGTATGTGTGTGTGTATACATATATAGTCTCTATTTCTCTCTCATATATGTTCGTGCATATATATAAAGTTGTATATATGCATATACAGGGTGGGGCAAAAGTAGGCTTACAGTTGCTTGTATGGAAAATAATATAATAATTAATAAATAACAGTACAGGAATAAACTGTGTTTTGTGTAAACCTACTTTTCCCCAACCCTGTATATTAGAGACAAAGAGAACTTATAGGATTTAAAATAAGTAAATTCACTCTCATTTATATATTATGTATATCATATAATATGGGCAGATTGACTTTATTGCATTATACATTATACATAATATTAATACTATATTACATGTATTACATGTGTTTATACTATACATATTCTATAAGTATATATAATATATTATAGAATATATAATTTATATTATATGCTATATAGCTATTCAAATATATAATAGTATTCATATATGCTATGTAATATAAATTATACTATTATATCACATAAACTTTATATTATATATGTATTTGTAGATAGATATTTTAAGGGGATTATATTGCTTATATTTATTTTCTGCTGTTTTACTTAAAGTTTCATAAGTATAATTTTAATCATAAAACAATCTTTTATGTGTTAATAGCTGCCAAGGGTTCCACTGTTTGACTATGTAGAGCTATAATATGCTTAATTATAGGATTAGTGTATTACAGTTCTCCTATGCTGGACATTTGAATCACATCTTTTTTGCCCTGGTGATTTCTGTTGTGAGAAACATCTCATTAACTAAATAAGAATTATTTTTTGATGCTGACCTCCCAGAGTTGGCCTCCTGGGTGAAGGCTTCCCTGACTATTGCCATCATCACCTTTGAGGTCATTCAGTGACACGCTGAGAAGGTGGGCCTGGGAGAGCTCTGGAAGCCGAGGTGGAGAGGGGTTTGCCTTTCCTCTCGCTGTCAGAGTGGCACATAAAGCACTCTTCTGTAAGAGGCCAAGCCTCCAAGTCAGTACCTAGTTGGTACTGACGAGCGGAGAGACTGGTTAGCATTTCAGAGTTCTCATTGTATTATCTCCTGTGGCTTGCAAGACAGTTTCCTGGACGTTAGACTCCAAATAAAAGTAATTTTTCTTTGAAATGAAATAGCCTTTAGATCAAAGAAATTGCTTTAGATATTCAAATCATCTCCCAAGCACACTATTTTTTCATTAAGTGTTCTCATGATGTCTATTCTCTCCAAGGCTTGGGGCTATGGATGAGGCTACTTTTAGGGATCTGTATATACAGGTCTGAGAGAGGATACAGATTTCTGACCTGCTTAATGGCAGGGGGTCATATGGATGATCTGTCTAATTATGCATTTTATGAGTGAGGCTTTTGCTTGAGTAAAATGAAATTCCCCCGTGTGCACAAATAGACGATATAGGCGTGCCTAGTGCTGGGGCGGTGCCCGGGTCCTGCACCGTCAGCTGCTGAAAGGACCTGCCTGTGTGCCTCCGGCCCTCCCTCCTCCCCACTTAACTTCCTAAGGTGCAGCAGGTGTCATGTGCTAAGCAGCCACATCTGTCAGGGCAGAATGCGTGGCACTGCTTGACTGGGTCTCCGCACACACCCTGCTAAATCTCTCTTTGCCACTAATACTGATATTCAGTCTGCTGACAACTCAAATGCGTTCAGCTTGGGCAGCACATTTTTGTATAATGCAGGATCACATCTGGGGAGAGTGTGACAGTCTGCCCTGCACCAAAAAGGAACTGTGAGAATTCCAGAGTTGTATTGAAACCTACTCGATTCGTCAAGTTCATTTCTGGTCATTCCCACCAATAAGCCTTTGGGTTTGAGAAGCAGAAACTGAATGTTCTAGCCAACTTCTGCCTGTGTCAAGATTGGATTTCTTCCCAGGGGAGGAGTGTAGCATCGCTAATGTTTATTAAGTACCTACCACCTACCAAGCTAGACACTGTATTTGACTTTTCTTACTGAATCTTCTCCTCGCCATACATATTTATCATCTCCATTTCATGAGAGATAAAGCTGAATCTGAAAGTGGTGAGATAATGACTGCTTTTACTTAGAAGAAAATTCAAAACCTTAGTCTTTGCTTTAGGGGCCTCCTCATGCCCACGTCTCTGACTGTGTCCCCTATCCATCTCTTTCTCTAGTCACACTGGATGCTTTTAGGTATTGTGATAATCTAAGTCCTTTCCTGCCCCAGGATCTTTGCACTTGTTGTTCTTGCCACCTGGAATCCTTCTTCTCCTTCCTGGTCTATACCTGGTGGAATATGCTTTTCTTACCATTTTAGCAAGTTCACCTTTACTTTAGAGCCTACATTGACCACTTAATTAAAAATATTTTCTGTTCCCCAGTTACCCTTTATCACTCTAGAGAACTTTCTACATTATAAAATTAGCCCTCTTGTTCCTTCGTTTGTCAATATTAATATTTCTCAACAAGAGTAGGTACCCTTATTTCTCTTACTTCTGTTTTATGAACACCTGGCACAGTAAATATGCATTAACTGAATAAATTGAATGAGTATATAATAAACATCTATTACGTGTATGGGACTGTTTTAGGCTCTGGTGATATAGCAGGGACCAAAACAAAGAAAAACTCTGGTTATAGAAGGGAAAGACAGTGGTTAACAAAAGAATTAATAACATCTCAGGGACAGGTGTGCACAAGGTAGGTGATGGTGGTGGGGTAAGACACGCTGCTTTCCGATAAGGCCTGTGATGAGGTGGCATTCCCAGAGAGACCTGGACGAAGTAAAGGAGCAAGCCATGCAGATGCCTGGAGGAAAAGTAGCGCAGGAAGAAGGAAGAGCCGTCACAAAGGTCCTGTGGCAGAGGCATACTGGTGAGTTTGGAACAGCACAGAGCCGGCATGGCTGGTGGGGGAGAAGTGACAGGCTGAGTGGTGGGAGAGAGCAGAGAGAAAAGCAGATGGTGGTACACACAAAGGCCTGTGGGTCATGCAAAGAATGGCAGCCTCTCTTATAAACAGAGCGAGAATCCATTGGACGGTTTTGGGCAGAGGGAGACATGGATACATTAATAAAATTACACAGCTTGGAGTCAGTGAAGCCAGGATAGAAACGGGGCTGAGTCCACAGCTCGTCCTTCCCTGCTCTACTGTCCCCACTCGTGCGCTCTTCCCTGTTCACTTCGTCATCTAAGCCAGGCCTGCCCCCTTTTAGAAGCCTGCCATTGACAGTTCGGCGTGGAGCTGGGGACAGGGCCTAGGGTGATTTCTTGTCCTGTTTGGAGCATGGGTGCCCCCCTTGAAGCCAGTGACCCTCTCCCCAGGTGACCCTGGCCTCCCTGGCTGATCACAGACTGGGGCCGGATTGCATCAGCAGCACCGCCTTCCTGAAGTGGCAGAGGCAGCGCCCGCCCCTCCCCGAGTTTGACACCCTGCAGCCTGGCCTGGTGCCAGGTGTGAGTAAATTGGGCCCAGGGTTCCTGTTGTTGTTTTCTATTCACACAGCAGCTGCTTTCATTACCATGCCATGAACCTGATCTCCCAGGGTTGTCAGTCAGCCCTCGCTCAGATGCCACAGAGAAACAAAATCGGTTCGTCTCTGCAGCGACAGAGCTACCTCCAAAGTCCCCACCCAACTCCTTACGGATTAATTACGGACGGTGGACTGAAATGTGTGCATGTTGCATTAGTGAGAACTCCTAGTCTCCAGGGACTGGAGAGCTGATTGGTTTAAATAAAAAAGATTAATTGTGGCTCCATATTTCCAAAAGGCCACGGATGCCTGGGCTTTGGCCAAGTTGGATATGAGAACTCAGATGGTGTCGTTGGAGTTAAGTCTTATTCTCTCCCTCTCTGCTTTCTCCTGGGTGCCTCTGTTCTCAGGTTGTAGGAAGACACTAAGATAAGGTTCCATCTTACCTCAGGAAGTTCAGTTACTTTTTCACATTTCTCAGAGACATCTTGGACTTGAGTCTCGTGGCTCTGATTGGTTTGCATGCCAGACCTAAACCAATCACTGACCAGAACAATGCAATGTTCTGATTGGCTGCTTCTGAGGCATGTATTCAACCCTGCGCCAGCCTTGGAGGTGGTCCGTGTAACCCTCCCTTGAGAACCAACCGTAGAAAAGGGGCAGTCTCTCAAGAAAGATTGAAGTCAAATTACCAGATGCTGGGTTTGCAAAATCAACAGATGCCAACTCTCACGCATTCTCTCTGTTAGTCATCAGAGAGCCCTGTGGCATAGTTATTATCCCACTGTGCAGATGAAGAAAGTTTCTGAGTGTGAATTTGCCTCTGTCAAAGCCCCTGCTTAGGCCTGAGTGAGGAGGAACAGTCTTAAAAAGGGTCAAGATGATCTTGGAAACCCACAGCCCTACTAGGCTTACTTTTTATTTCAATTTCTTGGATGCAGTTTAGGTGAAGTTGCGATGCTGGTGACTCACTCTTAGCGAGTGTGGAGGGGAGTATTCTGAAATTACGCAGGAAAGAACTGTGTCTCTCCTGCATCTCAGCATACTACCCATGTGGAAGGAAAATCCATATGCCCACAACATTCTCTTACATAAATGTGTGGAGGCGTGTTTTCAAAGCATGTTTATTCATATCCGCTGTGTGTATGTATATAAATAGAGGTATTTATCTCTCTTCTGGATTCATAACCATCCAGTGACTCAAACATTAATTACATTCTCCTTGGTGAGGAAAATATTTTCCCTTCTATCATGTTCATTTTATGATCATCGAAGTTCTGCTTTGTAGTGGTCGCTAAAGCATCTGGCAACACAATGTTCTCTAATTGTTAAGATTGTGTACACTTTTCTGAACCTCCTACTCCCTTGCTTTTTACTATTAACAACAATAATTAATTGCAGTGTGCTAGGCATATATATAATCTCAATAAATTTCAGCAACAATGCTTTGAAAGAGGCACTACTATCTTTATTATTAGAGATTAGGAAAGTGAGACTTAAACAATTTGCCTGGTGAAACTTGCAGAGTATGTGGGGGAATTGGGACTCAAACTTGGGTTTCCTTTACTTTAAAGCAGTTTCTCAACTTCAGAGCTATTGACATTTTGCCAGGCTAATTAACTGCTATGTTATTATGGAAGTTCAGAAAGGAAAAAAGTAAATAAAATGGAACTCTAAGTGTTTAAGACTACCAAGGAGGCTTAAACATCTATTGGAAAAGATGCAGAAATCTATCAGTACTATAGATGCATCCCTTTTAATCCAACAATGCTGCTAGAAATACTTTTAAAAAATGTGCAAAGATATAAGTATAAAAATATTCAATGCAATGTTGCTGGTAGTAGAGAAAGTTGAGAATACCTACATGTCCATCAGTTAAAAAAACAATCAATTAAATAAACTAGAGTACAGGAATCCAATGGACTATAGTGTCAGTATTCCTTTTAAAAGTATACAGAAGCTTTAAATATAGACACATGGGTAGAAGATATATTTTTTTAAAAAAAAGCCAAAGCATAGCATAATCCCAATTTGGAGTGGGGGAGGATTTCATCCTGTGCATGTATGGAGTAAAGGTTTGTGTATGTAATGGATTATGCATAGAAATTGCTGGAAATGTATAAACCAAACTGATAACAGTGATTTCCTCTGGGAAATTCCCCCACACACACCAGGGGAGGTATGTTCAATTATACTTTATAGTGTATACTATGGCTCTCAAAAGAGGTTAGTTTTGCCCCTCAGGTTGCATTTGACAATGTCTAGATACATTTTTGGAAATGTCTGGACACCTTGGGGCCAACCATACTGCTAGACACTCTCCAGGGCACAGGACAGCCCCATGAAGAGGATTACCCTGTGTAAAATGATAGTGCCGAGATTCAGAAACTCTCCTTTTTACCTTATTTGAATGTTTGAGTTTTTTACAATAAGCATTTATTAATCTGACACATTAAAAATTATCTAAAACACAGTCTCAATTCTAATACTTACATTGTTGCTAGTGCTTTTAAAGAATAGATCAAAGAAACAATTTAGCATCAATAGTTTTGCCATATGGACATAATACACTTTTACTTCCATTAGCAGAACAAATTCTCTTCATATAAATGTAGCATTTCCTTTTATTTGTCTTTAAAAGGAGTTTACAGTCATCTTTAAGCAAAGCAATCCATGATATCTGTTCCATTTCACAGATTAAAAAACAGAGACCTGGGGAAGGCTCATTATATACACAGCCAATGGATACCAGTTAGAACCTTTATAAACAAATTTAATAGTTTCCGGGAATATTAAGTTGCTTAATCTCAAACATCTGTGTTTTGCTTGAAACTGAAGGTAAAAAGCAGTATGAATTTCTACTTGTTTAGTTGTGACACAAAGCAAGTTTTCTAAGTAATTCTTCATTCTCTATGGAAATAGTACTCACTCCATCATTTCTTCCTCCAAACAAAAATACTTCTTTCTCATCAGGCATTAACATTTCAATTTGGAAATAGAACATCTCTCCTCTCATTTGCTGCTCCATAGTGTAGCCACAGAGCGTCACGGGAGCTGCACAGTTACATGACAGTCATTGGGGAGAGGGGACACTTATTAGCAGCTACTCCATTGAGATAGGGTATTTGTCCACCAGCTCACAGGCCTTACCTGGCTTGTTCCACTCACTGAAAGAGTTCACTTAGTCCCTCTAAGCATTTGAATTGGTAACTCTTGAAAACTGAAGTCCAGTCTCGTGGTAAGAGGCCAGCTACGGAGTTACATATCCTGGCTTCGAATCTGGGAGAAACCACCCTATGGCTATGCAATCTAAGTGATTTGACACTCTGTGCCTCAGGTCCCTTGGGAAGGAGTAGGGGTGGTAAATGGGAACACGAGTAGTAACCTCAGAGGGATGTGATAAGGAATCAGTGAGAAAATTCACGTGAAGGGCGTAATTTAATGCCTGGGGCAGAAACAACACCACTGTGTTGTCATTGTTATCATCATCGTTGTCATCTTCCCAGGGTACAACCCTGCCTTCACCTTTACCTTACAGAAAAATGGGTCACGAGGTAATGCTGTTGTGGACAAATACTGCCCAGCTCTCCTTCCTCTGTATCTGTTTCCTGTCATATAAATCAAAAGGGTCGGACCAGAAGCTTGCGGGTCTCTTCCAATTCTGACATTCTGTGATTCCAAGATGCAAGGAAGGCCTGCAGATTCCTTCTTGAGCTTTCAAAGCATTCCCAATGTATGCTTTAGTGCAGGTCTGGAGAGTGTATCTGTCAAGGGGGCTGCGGCAGGGGGGGAGACACGAAGCCAAACTATGAGGCAAGCATGGGAACAGCCTTAACCGCAAGCTCTGGCCTTGAACCCTTCCAGGGAACGCTGACATGAGCCAACTGTGCGTATCTGTTGATGAACCTTCCCAGGAAATGATGTACTGAAATCCTGCACAGCCTGTGACCTCTGCCACCAACTTCAGTCACTGCAGACTGGTCTTTCCTTTTGTGGCACTTGGTGATGAGCAAAAGGACCCCCAGCCCATGTAGAATGTCAGGGTTTTATTCTTGTTCTACAGACTGCCTCACCTTTGAACAATGCAGTGTGATGACAAGATATTATCACCCCGAGCTAAAATCTTCACTGGTAATGAGACAATATAAACAGTTGCTACAAGTTTGTACCGTGAATGCAGAGGAACCAAACTCTTAATTACCCGGGAAATCTTAGATTCAATTAGATTTCTGCAAATGAGTACATGCTTGATTTAAAAAATTTGAGAGCTCAGCTCAAGTAATAGAGAAGGTTCTGGCTAGGATTCAAGCTGTGGAGTCAGACAGGCTCTGCCACGAAGCCGTAACCTTGAGCAAGTTCACTGCCCTCTCCGACCTGCATTTCCCTCGTTTACAAAGTGATGAGGGGGGATTCTGGCCTCCAAGTGTCTGGCACACGAGCCCTCGATGCATGTCAAGACTAGGGAGCTCAGATGTGGCTCTCCCATCAGTCATCTCTGTGGAGTAGACTGAAAGGGTGGTCTCAGAACCAAGGACGTATGGATGAAGATTCTGGACGGACACCACATGCCCCATGTGAGGAAGTATGTGAGCATAAGAAAACACAGTCCCAGGGTTCCAGAGGCTTCTTATTTTTCAGAAAAACATTTTTCTTTTTTTTCTTTTTTTTCTTTTTTTTTTTACAGAGACAGAGAGAGAGACAGACAGACAGACAGACAGACAGGGACATACAGGAAGGGAGAGATGAGAAACATCAATTCTTCGTTGCAGCACCTTAGTTGTTCATTGATTGCTTTCTCATATGTGCCTTGACCTGGGGCTACAGCACAGCAAGTGACTCCTTGCTCAAGCCAGTAAGTTTGGGCTCAAGCCAGCAAGCTTGGGTTTCAAACCAGTGACCTTTGGGCTCAAGCCAGTGACAATGGAGTCATGTCTATGATCCTACACTCAAGCCAGCAACCCCATGCTCAAGCTGGTGAGCTTGTGCTCAAACCAGATGAGCCCATGCTCAAGCCAGCAACCTCAGGGGTTTGAACCTGGGTCCTCTGCATTCCAGTCCGATGCTCTATCCACTGTGCCGCCGCCTGGTCAGAATCAGGAAGAATTTTAAAAGTCTAAAGTTTTATGTGAAATCTCTGGATTTTTAAATGTTGACCAATGTATTAAACTGGATTACTGTTTGGCTCCAGGAAAAATAGAGTCCCTCCAATGCTTCATATACCTCAAAATAATACTTTCTTATTTTTTTCTTTCCTTCATATTTTACTTATTGATTTTAGAGGAGAGAGGGGGAGGGAGATGGGGGGAGAGAAAGAGAGACAGAGAAGTCCAAAATAATACTTTCTTAAAGTAGAATTTTGTTTCTGTCTTATATAAAAGTGTAGGTAGGTGGTTGAGAGCAGCAGGGCTCTCCTTGGTGTCTAGAACTCAGGCACCCTCTGTCTTGTTGCTCTGCCACATGACAGGAGGCTTCCCCCTCGTGGCCCAACATAGCTGCATTCGCTCCTGATATCACGCACCTATTCCAGCCAGCAGGAAAGGCAGACGTGGAAGGTACACCCCTCTCTTTATAGGTATAGCCTGGAAATTGCACATATCACTTCCCTTCACGCCCCATTGGCTAGTGCATTGTCACATGATTACTTCTGTCTGACAGAAAGGATGGTGGAGTGTAGTCTTTATTCCTGATGGCCAAATACTGAACTAAGAATCTGGAAATCTGCGACTAAAAGGAAAAGGAATAAAGCCACAAGTAATTTGGACTTTTTTTAAACACTAGGACAGACAAGTAAAACATACCTATGGGCCATTTTGAAACACAGAAAGAGCCAGTTATCACTGAGGATGTGATAAGAGTGTATCATAGTAAAATGTACTTTATATCGAAATGATTATTGACACAAACATCAGAATAGGTTCCATATATTGGTGCCTACTGTGGGCTAAGGGCAGTGTTAGGTGCTACACCTGTATGACTTGACTTTGACCCACAAACAACCTGCAAGGTAGATATTTTCATCACTTTTAATCAGCTATGGGCACAGAGGTGAGGTGATTTGACCAAGGGCCTGTGGTTTGTAAGTGCAGAGCAGGAATTCCACCTTGGATGCATCTAACACCAGCCCACCTTCACCCCGATCTGTGCCAAACACAGACCCACATGTCCCTTCCTCGCACCTCGCCTGGTTCAGAGGAGAAACCGTTCCTAAACAGAGCCACCATCTGGTACCCAGGTTAGAGAAGGTCAAAGACAGCCCCGGCCCTGCGTGCTGACTCTTGGCCCTTTCCACTGTTCTTTGATCTCTGTTCGCCTAAGTTACAAATTCCTCCACCTACTTACATTTTTAAAAGAAGAGAGAAAAGAGAGAGGCAACTAATGACTCTTAGCTGAACTGCTTTTCTTCAAAATCACGAGTAATTGTTTTCGTGGTGTGTCTCGGAAGGCATTCCCCTCTCATCTTCTGCCCGGGACTTGGCAGTCTCCGTCATATTGCCTCTTGCTCGCCTCTCCTCAGCATACACGTTCTGTGTAATCCATCATCATAGCCATTATCCTGCTTCTGATCAAGGCTGGAATGGAAAAGCTCCCTCTCCCTTCAACAGCTACCACTGGCTCTTTGATTTGCCAGGCGTGGGCAGGGGAAGTTTCCGGGGAATGACCTCAGCCCCTCTGCATGCGGGGCCCACACCGTCCTCCACGCAGCACCTCATCATCGTCAGTCTGGGAGGAGAGAACCCGAGACAGGGTCTTTGTAAGCAGTCAGCGAACGGCTCCTAGTTCCTTTCCCCCTGTTGCAGAAAGGCTGTTCTCTCTTCCGTGTCCTTTGTACTCTGTGAGTGGGGTTTCCAGGAGCTGCTCACCCACCTCCAACCACCTGTCGGTCTTACAGGTATGCAGCAGCGGGTGGTGCAATAAAAACTAACCCCACGTCTCTTGTCATCAAAATCAGGTCGGTCAGAGAGTCACTCAGCTGGCCGGTAAGCCAGGGCAGGGTGTCGCTCCTCCTCCACGTGGCTGACGTCTGGGGCAGAGCCTTCTCTGCTGGGGCTTGGGGGCTGTCCTGTGCACAGGCTCTTCAGAAGCACCTCTGGTCTACCCACTAGAAGTCAGTAGCACCTTCCTTCCCAGATGTGATCACCCAAAACGTCTCCAGACATTGTCACATGTCCCCTGAGGGACAAAGTCACTCCTGGTGGAGAACCACCTGATCTGGAGACGTTAATGCAGGTCCGTAGGCTGGTTAGGACTGTGAGCACATTGCTGTGCAGCTGAACTCCAGAACTTTCCAGGCTGTGAAACTGAAACTCTGTACTCATTAAACAACATTTCTCCGTTCTCCTCAATCACTCAGCCCCCTTGCAACCACCATTCCGCTTCCTGTCTCTATGAATCTGACTACACTAGGAACCTCAAAAAGACAGTACTTGTCTTTTGTGACTGTTTTATTTACTTAACAAAATGTTCTCGATTCATTCATGCTGTAGCATATGTCAGAATTTCCTTCTTTTTCAGGGTAATATTCCACTGCATGTATATGTCACATGTTGTTTATTCATTCATCCATAGGTATTTGGGTTGCTCCACCTCTTGGCTCTTGTGAATAATTCTGCCGTGCACATAACTATATAAATATCTCTTTGAAACCCTGATTTCCATCCTTTCAGATAAACATCTAGAAGTGGTTTTATACCCTTTGCATTTTGAAAACAGCCTAATGAGATAAAATTCACATACCAGAAAATTTACCTTTGAAAGTATAAAATGCACCAGATTTTAATATATTCATAGATTTGTGCAACCATCACCACAGTCAATTTTAGAACATTTCCATAACCCCCAAAAAGAGACCTTCCACCCATTAGCAACCCCCCATTTCTCCCTCACCCTAGCCGTAGGCAAACACTAATCTACTTTCTGTTTCTGTAGACTTGCTTGTCTGGGACACTTGATGTAAATGGAACATGTAGTCTTTTGTGTTCGGCTTCAGTCACTTAGCATGTTTTCAAGGTTCATCCGTGCTGTAGAATGTATCAGTACCTCATACCTTTTTATTGTCTAATGGTATTCCATTGTGTGGCTATGCCACATTTTGTCTATTTGTCTATTAGTTAATGGATATTTGGGTTGCATCCACTATGCCCATTACTTTTGTTTTTTGCCTTTTGATTCTGCCAATCTCTAGCCTTGTGCTGTTCAGATATTCCCCTTTCTCCACCAGAAGCAAGCAAGCCCCTCTCTGAAAACATAGTTCAGGGGACCTGTCTAGGTGGTAGATTGCAGACTCGTCCCCCCAGTCTTCCTCCAAATAAAAAAAGAAGAAAACTTCTTCCACTCAGCTTAAAAGCGATACAGCTATTTTTTTTTTCTTCTCTATTTCTAATGGAATAGACTTGTGCTCTTTAGGGAAATCAATAGGAGGGGTAACAACCGATTATACTATGAGAAAGGAAATTTTAAAAGACTCTTTGGAAATAGCACATACATAAAACATTTCTGAGCTATCTGCAAATGCAGGAATTATCCCTCAATGCAAGGGACCTGTGCCAAAGTAAAAGTCTGCTGAGGCTTCCCTGAATTTCCGTGTCAGGGGCAAGTTTCTCGCTCCAGTGTCTGAGAAAGCCTCTGCATTTGTCCCGCACTGCCCAGGGTCCAGGACTCCAGAGCCATCTGAGGATGAGGCTACTGTGTCTAATGAATGACTGAGCCCTAACTGAACTCAGACTGTTGCATGCATTGCATACAGTTCCTGGCCACGAGTCCAACAGCATTTTGATTTTATTGAATGCCAGGTTAAAAGATCTTTAAGGTGTTGCACAACCCCTTTCCTTGCTCTGCACACTGAAAAGAGATGGAAGTTAGGTCTGGAGTGAACGGAGGGGTGACTGACCACAAGCTGGCCTGCCACTGTGTGACAGTTCTGCGTCAGGGACAATGATCTCATTATTTGAGCCACCTGACAGGCTTGCCTCTTCTCACTCATATCTTGCATACAGGCCGCCGCTGTCCAACTTTGTTATAAAGAAAGGAGAGAAACTTGTCGTTTGTTTGATCGTCGGCATGGTGTAAGAATTTGCCTGTCACTTGTTTAGGATAACAGCTAGATTCTTCGGTTTGCAGCTGAGGCTTGGCAGTTTGGATGTGTTAGATGGGTTAGATGGCTCGCAAACAACAGAAAGAAAGAAATCCACACCAAATCCTAGCCACTGTCAAACTCATTTAGCAGATTATTCTAAGACTTAAAACAAGGGAAGGTAGGTTGGGCTATGAGTCTTTTAAGAAAATATTGGGAGTGTGAAGAAAAGCAAGTCCACAGAACTTTAAAATGTCACAGAACTTAGAAATCCTTCCGTTTGAAGGGCTTGAAAACTCATGTGCCCACATAGTCCAGACAGGTAGCAAATAAATTAATTAGTTAAATCAGATAAAATTTTAAAAAGAGAAACAGTTGAGAGAGGTGAATTGGCCCCTTGCAAGGTCCTAGCAGGGGTTCAGGCTTTTGCTCACCGATCGTATATTGTCATGAAATTTGCAGAAGTAAGATATTTAGCTACCATCGGTTGATAGGGCAGTAGCTTCCTGGAGAGGCCTCTTTCCTTCACACTTTCCCTCGTGTTTGGTGTTAGAAAGCCCTTGAGTCATTCTTTCCGGCAATGTCGTATTCATGGGTCATGGGCATTTTTTCAATTTGTAATGTCTCCTGTAGTATTGGAGATGCTGCAAATATATTCATAATTTTGTGATATTTTTCTGAAAGAAGAGCCCTTCCCAGGTCTGAAAGCTTCTGTTTTCCCAGAGCCAGCAGGCGAGGTGGGCGATTCCCAGCGTCCAGAGGAAGCTGTGTGACTGAGCCAGGCCTCTGCCAGGTGAAAATTCAGGCCCCGGAGTGGCCAGGTCCCTCAGGAAAGCCAGAAATTCAGATTTTCAGGTCTAAACCTCTAATTTCCAAATGTTGATAACTAAACAAATAAAACTGATCAGAAGGCCTAATTTGATCTGTGGACTGTTTTTCAGCCTTTGCTGTTTCTGTGGAAAAAGCTAAAGGAACAGGTCTAAGAATATTGAGCCCTCTGATCACACCATTGTCTTCTAAAGGCTTTACACTGAAGTGCTCAACCTAGGGCTTTTGAAAAATTATTTCTAAATTATTCAATGAACACGGGTGTTAATTGTTCACTTTAAGTAAATCTGCGTTTCCCCTCAAGTTCAGCTTGTGATTGCGTCCAAAGTTGTCCACGTCTAAATTTAGAGTTAGAAAGCAGGGCTCGATGTGAAATTACATCTCACTGTGCCAGGGCTCTGAAGCCAATTAACTGAAATTTGCAAAAATTCAGACAAGGTATTTCGGATCCTTATTAAAAGAAAATCAAACAGTGGTGTGGAGTTTTATATTTATGGGCATGTTATTGTAGTCCTGGGGTTCCAGGGATTTTTGGCATGAACTTTGGGTGATTTAAAGAACTTGGAGGTAATAAAACTGCCCCTCTCAGTTTGAACATTTGAGTTCATTTTCCTTCACGGGCTCCAACGCTTTTCTCTAGATATTTCTATGTCTGGACCTTTGTCATCATTGAGATCTCAGTTGACATGTTACTTCCTTAGAAAAACCTTTCTGAAACATCTTAGCTAAATTAACCAGCTCTCTACCTAGGGGTTGATAAATGACAGCCTACGGCTAAATCAAGCCTGCTGCCTGTTGTGTAAATAAAGTTTTATTGGCACACAGCCACACTTGTTTACATTTTACCTACGATTGCTTTTGTGCTACAACTGGAGACCTGAGTTGCAAATGAGACCATTTAGCCCACAAACCCCAAAGTGTTTACTATCAGACCCTTTATAGGAAATGTTGGCCGACCCCTGAGACTCTCCCAACGGCCTGCTTGGTTCCATCACCATCATGATCATTGTCTGAAATGACTTGTCTGCTTGTTTGTCTCTGACTTGTATTAGAAGATAAGCTTCAGCCCTGGCTGGTTGGCTCAGTGGTAGAGCATCGGCCTGGCGTGTGGAAGTCCCGGGTTTGATTCCCGGCCAGGGCACACAAGAGAGGCGCCCATCTGCTTCTCCACCCCTCCCCCTCTCCTTCCTCTCTATCTCTCTCTTCCCCTCCCGCAGCCAAGGCTCCATTGGAGCAAAAGATGGCCCGGGCGCTGGGGATGGCTCCTTGGCCTCTGCCCCAAGCGCTAGAGTGGCTCTGGTCGCGACAGAGCGATGCCCCGGATGGGCAGAGCATCGCCCCCTGGTGGGCGTGACGGGTGGATCCCAGCGCATGCGGGAGTCTGTCTGACTGCCTCCCCGTTTCCAGCTTCGGAAAAATACAAAAAAAAAAAAAAAAAAAAGAAGATAAGCTTCTTACGGGTTCTAGTCCCTGTACCTGGAGCCTAGTGCACATTGGATTTAGTTGAGTGGATTGAGTAAAGTCACACTTCAGCCTTTCTGTTACTGCAGAGGGGGCTCCCAAGGTTGACATACACGTGAGTACTGAGGTGACTGTTGGGCTTTCAATACAACCAGGGAACATGTACTTTTTTTTTTTTTTTTTTTTGCTTGTTTTTGTTTGCACAAACTGGAGCAACCAAATACAATGAGGAAGAGGAAGCCGGAGTACTGTGCTCTATGATGTCGTCTCCTGAACTTGATGAGGAAAAGCCCAAATGTAGAACCAACAAAAATCACTGTGTATGTCATTTAACCAATGCCATGGTCATTAACAAGAGCCAAATCATCTGTCAAGTAAAGAAAGGCTGCTCACTCAACTTACTTCTGCGTTACCAAACATTTCGGTTTAACCCTATCTAACTGAAGGAATTAGTTTCTTTTTCTAAAGTCTTGACCCGTGTAAGAAGAGATCTCTTTGTTTTTCTCTGCTAAATTGCATCACCTTGTTGCCTATCACCTACACACACCCCAGTACCCGGCCTTTGGTTACCTTCCCATAGCCTTGCTGCCTCCTGCGTTTTCCCTGCTGGGAATAAATAGCCGTGCTCTAGTTAACCTATTGCTCCCTTCACATTGACATGTCTCAGACGTTCTTTTATCTGCTCTTCTCTCTCCTCTGCTGCTTGGGACCTCTAGCACGAAGTTCTGAACTTTAGGGTTCATTCAATGGCTCCTTGTCTAGTAGCCTTTTGTTTCCTCCTCCTACCAACTTGGAAGCAAGCACCATTTCATACCTACCTTTATGTGTCCCTCTCTTACCCAGTTTGCACTGCAGCTGAATCGAGTCTTGCATAAGCATCATATCCCCAACACTGTGCTGGGAGTTATGTCATGCAGGACCATTAGAATCTCCCAGGAGCCCTAGAACCTCACTTTGGGAGCTCCCATACCATATAGAAATAATCCTGTTAAAATGCACCCACTGGTCATGTTGAGTATGATTTTTTAAATGAAATAATTCATTTGCCTTTGAAATTATTATTGATTACAACTTTAAGTTTTATTTTTTGGTGTATTTACCAATGCCTGTCTGGGCAGATCTCCAAGGATTTGAAGACCCTTGAACCTTTCAGAGGCTCTCAAGATGCTGGTACTCTACGCAACATGTCCCAAACGTCTAATGCAGGGGTCGGGAACCTATGGCTCACGAGCCAGATGTGTCTCTTTTGATGGCTGCATCTGGCTCGCAAACAAATCTTTAATAAAAAAAAATAATAACGTTAAAAATATAAAACATTCTCATGTATTACAATCCATTCATTTCTTACCACTCATGTTCATGGTTGCGGGTGGCTGGAGCCAATCACAGCTGTCCTCCGGGACAACACCAAATTTTTATTGGATAATGCATAACGTACATGGGTCGTTGTATGGCTCTCACAGAGTTACATTTTAAAATATGTGGCGTTCATGGCTCTCTCAGCCAAAAAGTTTTCCAACCCCTGGTCTAATGTATAAAGCAGCCTAGGACATTCTCAGACGCAGTGGTGAACACAACATAGTTCTTGTCCTCTGGGAGCTCCGAGTTCAATGTGTGTACAATGTAAGTTAGCAAGTCATTACAGAAAACTATGAGAACTATCTCAGAGGAAGGCAGGCGTGAAACAAGACTCAAGGAGAACAGAGAGAAATGGAGGTGGGGAGTAGGGCATCAGGGAAGACCACCCCGGAGGAAGTAATATCTTAAGGTGGGACTTGAAGGATGAGACGTTAGAGCCAATTTTCCCCAGCTAACTTTTGTAAATCTATATAACCCACAGACTAGTTCATTTGAAGTCATGACAGGTTGTGTTATTTGTGGGGCCCCTTTCAGAATTTCAAAGGGACAGCAGCAGAGCATTCAGTCCCAACAGCGGCATACTTCTGAATGTGGAGCCCTGTCTGATGGCATGGGTCCCATGCCTGTGAAACTGGCTGTGACAGCTGTCATAAAAATGGGTCCAGTGTCATTCAAAAGACAGTAAGAGAAAGAAGCCCCATTTGCCACAGCACCGAGCACACTGTAAGTGTTCAACAGAGGTTTGTTGAGTGAAGGTGAGTTTCTTGAGTTTATTTTTCTTTAAGGGTATAGACTTAACCGAATGGCAAAGCCTATAAGCAAACAATTACTTTGGCATTTTTCCCTTTCTAGAAGTTCAGTACATATCCAAAGATTTATATCTGGCCTGGGGAAACATGACCAGTATGACTGCCTTTTGTCTTTGAGATGACTTGGGTGTCGTTACAGTTAACCAGCTGATTTGAAAAAAAATACATATATATGACCTTTTGGAAGAGATCTTTCTCCACATCTTAGCCTGACAGTAAGATGATGATAAACTGACATTAAACAAAAGTGATTTTTATTAAGGCTCATTGAGTGCATTTTCAGAAGCTGCCACACAAGGAATGTATACATTCTCCCCCGTCTATTAATCTGAGTAGTCTGGAATTGCCATGTCAGGTAAAGTGAGTCCACGGGTAGCCCTTAAATGCATTAAATCCCTGGAAATATAAGATCCTTCTACAACAGATGAGGTTTGGTGGTGTAGCTCATTAGCATTTGAACAAATTTGTGAGACTTTTAAGGCATGTTGTTGGATTGAGCTAAGTAGACTAATGCAGTGAATTCCAGACCCTAATGGCTCCATTTATCAAGGGAGCAGGTTTTAACATAATGCATAAACCTTTCTCACATGGCCATTTTACTATGCATTTAATTCTATTGCAACATGGTGCTTCAGGCAGAGGAAATGAAGAACTTAAACAAGGTTAACATTCCGAGAAAAGTCTAGGAAAAAATCAATACCTCCCTCCTTCCCCAAATTAAATATAATATATATGATTTACAAAAATGGAAATCTATACTGATGACAGGGTCTTACAGATGACAGAAAGTACCCATGATGTTTTTTGACCAGGACATGAGCTGTCATTTCCACTGACTTCATATCTAGTTTCAAGGATAATGCTATAAAAAGTGATTTAGTGATATTAATTAAAGGTTATTCATTGGTTAAAGGCCCTCTTGTAGCTTTGAGATACATTTTGAGGCCAATGAAGACTTCTGTAGACTGTCTTCATCCCCAGTTCCACATTCTTCTTGACTTCCAATGTTGTCTTTCTTCCTGTTTACATATATTTAAGAAGAGCTGAACTCACTATCCTCCCATTCAGGGAGATTTGCCAGACTTTATCATGAAACTGAATCTTTTTGGAATACTCAGTCGTTTAAGATGTTTGTTTTGTCTATTACTGATTTAATAATACTATAACTTCATGACATTTGCAGATGTAGTATCATGGTTTGTCGACCAGGGAGATAACCCAAGACTCATGACATACAGCCTTTCGGCCATTTGAGGGAGGGGTTTGTGTTGTACAGGGTGACACTCGGGTGCAGGAATAGGTAATTTTACTAATGAGCTGCCCACAGTGTGAACTTCCAGTTTCTCCATTGAATGTCATCCTCTCTGTCTGCTGGTATTTTAAAGCAGAGCACACGAAACAGGTGGCTCCTTATAAATGACTTTTGGTTCTATATTTATACAGCAAGTAAGAACCTAAAGAAGTATCTTCAGTTTTTCAGTTATACCCCACTGCATTTTATGAGGGAAAATATATGCTTTGGTGGCTTCATAAATTAAGGGGTTTTTGAAGGCTGCAGAATAGATCTCTTGTAAATGTCAAGGGTCTATGGTATATGACTTTTATTTTTCAGGAGATGTTACCCTGCTCCTTAGATCAGAAATGCTTTGCTACTAATATGTAAAACAGCCCACAGTTGCTTATTCTAGTCATACTATTGTCCAAAGTTATTTATTTAAAAAGTTAAGGCTTCCCAGTTTCCTGTTTCCTTCCTGAAAATAAGTTTCTACGGTGCTTGACACGACCTGGGTATTAGCAGCAAGAGTTCTGTGAGTCAGCTAGCTGAAAGCAGACTGAATTTCCTTCACTCAAATAACATAAAATTGGAGGTTAGGCCAAGAGTGTTCCCACCTTTGGAAAACTCAAGATGATGCTCAGTGTAGCAAAACAGGTTAGCTAAATAATATCCTGACTAGAAGGATGAAAGTGCTTAAGGTGGTTTTCTATAAAAGTGAGTAAACAATATTAAAACAGCCTTGACAGACACAAAAGTGTCCTTTATGAGGAATAAAACTCCCATCAAAACCCAAAATGAATGGAAATCAATAGGCAGGTTTTTCTGCATTTCCAAGCTGCACTCAGGACTCAGGGCATCTCGCTTCCTGAGGCCTTTCCTGGTCCTCCTGGTCGAGGCTGAGTGTGTTTTCACCAAAGCCGTCAGTAGTTGCATCATGGTTGCACATGTATATTGATTGCTTGTTTTCTTGCCTCTTATGTGCCTTGCTGGCAGAGACAAGGTCTTGCTGTCCTCTCTATGCTCTTGCTAAGGACAAAGTTGATACTGTAGCAACCCAAACAACATTGGTGAATGAATTAAAAAACGAATGACTAAATGCAAGCAAGAACCTTTTTTGGGGGCTTTAGACCTTTCGATGAAAACCAGAGTTTGAAAAATGATAGCAGAAAGTTTGGAGACCTTACTCCTTTCTCAACCACATGGAAGAAGGCTCCCTCTCCTTAATTCAAAGGGGACCCGCACACACATCAGAGAGAGGGAGCCCATAATCCGGGTCCAGATATAGTCACTAACTGAACCAACCTCTGTTGGAATTCCCGCCTGGTGACTGTTCAGAGGACATCCTGAATCACTCAAGTGAGGAGCCTAAGAGATGGGAGGAAAAAGATACAGGATCATGAATACAGCATTCCACAGTGAGTCTGGACTTCTCTAATCTTCCCCACGGTCAGTCCAGGCAGCAGGTCACGGGCTGCCTGGGAGAGTTCCTTTGCAGAGTTGTTGAGAGCGATTAGGATTGTGGACTGTTCTCCTTACTGTGTTACCTGTCCTAGACCTTCTTCTACTGGCAGGTTGTACTTTTTTTTCCTATGCCCGCTTTGTGGATTCAGTTTAAAACATCACCTTGGGAGATTCTAGAAAAACTCTAGGCTTCTCAATGCCATGTCCTCCAAATGGCTTGATTCTCTGGATTTGGCAATAGAAAGAGAAACTATTTCTTTCTCCACATGAGTTAAATTCAACTTCCATTTTGAAATCAGCAAATGCGCTTCACTCACTTACCCCAAACCTCGGAGAGTTAGTCCACTTGAAATACAGGGTGGCCCTGGCTGGTGGCTTGGTGGCTCAGTGGCTAAGGCATTGGCCCCGTGTATGGACGTCCTGGGTTCAATCCCCAGTCAGGATACACATGAGAGGCGACCCTCCGCTTCTCCCCCCTCCCACTCCCCCTCCTCTCCCTCTCCCTCTCCCACAGCCAGTGGCCCAATTGGTTTGATCGTCGGCCCCGGGCGCTGAGGACAGCTCCCAGACAGAGGTTGCTGGGTGGATCCCAATTGGGACACACGTAGGCATCTGTTTCACTATCTCCCGTCTTCTCACTAAAAAATAAAATAAAATAAATAAATTATAAAATAAAATAAAGGATAATAGTTTTCATGTTTAATTCCCAACATTTTTTGATGTCATTCTCCCAATTATAGGTCACTCCATTTTTTTAACCCCTATTGAAGTATGTTGTTTGGGGTTGAAACTAAAAATACATAAGCAAAACTTAACAAAGCTTTTTAAAAAATAAAACTTAACTGTGTCTTTTCCACAGGGCTATCATTAGGGTAAAATAAAATCTACAGGAAGTTTCTTGGCAAATCGTCAAGTACCATGTAAACACTGGAGATAATTACCAAAAACTGTAGTGTGTGAGGTTCTTGAGCACAAAACAATAAGCTAGAGAAAATCCTGGCATAATACAAATTCAGAAAAGAAATAATGAAAGTGAATGCAACCATCCTAATAATTATTTTGTGGCAATATGATTTCAGGGTATTGAGGAGTGACAAAAATACACACATTTAATTTAAGTTTTTACAACTAGAAGCATTTGGCAAAACATTTTAATGTAAAATACTGTATAATACTTTAAAATTCTGTTCTACATATAGACATCTTACAGTAGATATTACATATTTTAACAAATAGTCATATGTATTAAAACCAAGTCTTGGCCTGACCTGTGGTGGCGCAGTGGATAAAGCGTCGACCTGGAACACTGAGGTCGCTGGTTCAAAACCCTGGGCTTGCCTGGTCAAGGCACATATGGGAGTTGATGCTTCCTGCTCCTCCCCCTGTTCTTTCTCTATCTCTCCCTCTCTCTCTCTCTCCCCTCTCTCTCTCTAATAAAAATGAATAAATCTAAAAAAGTAAATAAATAAAAAATTAAAAAAAAACCCAAGTCTAACATAATTTATGAACAGTTTAAATATTATAAGTTAAATTTTTAACTATAGATGTATTATTACTTTTCAAACTCAACCCTTGTGGAAGATGGGACCTCGTGGTGTAGTTCTAATTACTTAAGAAGGGGCGCTGGACCTTGGTATATTATATCAAGGCATACTTCTCTCATCTTTCCTAAACTCCTGCCGCTGTTGTAAATGAATGGAAATTGTGTGTGGAGGGTATATGAGTGCACGTGCATGTGGGTATGCAAAAATCAAAACTGATTTGCTCAGGAACTCAATTTGAGCACAAAATCATCGGCATGAATATGCAAGGAAATTTGAATGTGTGTTTGTCAGCAACTGAATATTTGGCAAGGAGGAAAATTAAAATAGATTGCACTTAGAGCTCGAGGAAGGAAGAATAAACACAAATTTACAGGTGAGTGTTAGCAAACAGCATATATATTGAATATTAGTTTGAAATAGAACCATCTGAACTCGGCAGGAAATTGACAGTCTGTTTGTGCTACTGCGTATTAGAACTGGGAACCTCAAGTTATGCTTCTCAATAGGGATACAGCAAATTACTGTGTCCACATGGCAGGTCCTTGGCTCTGAAGAGCTAGGAGGATTCAGGGTTATTTGAGACATTTAAAATAAAAATTTCAGATAGGATCGAATCAGTGTTATTTTTGGTCAATGAGCAAGATCATCAACAAGTATTTATGACACAACCACTTATCTATAGACTTTTTGTTTAGCTATATGCTGGACTGGATTAGAATAAACAAAACACCTACAACATTGACAGGCTCTGGCTTGGAAGGCCAAATGGGAATAAGCAAGGGCCCTGGAATCAGACACATGAGATCTCAAGTCTTAACACCGCCCATTCCCAAAAGAAGCTCCCATTCTATGTAAGGGTTAGGTTCTGAAGTCAGCCCATTAGGAAAGAGTCACAAATAGTCAAAATTATCCTTGAAATTTCCTTAAATCTTCTAACCTCAGGCCCTTTTGTCCCCTTATTATTGAATTTTTAAAAAATGTTGAGCTCCTTTACCACTAGGAGATCAAAATCTGGTATCGATCAAGTCACACTCATGCAAACACACACACACACAATTGTGCACGCTCACCATTTTCATGCCCACTAAACTTGGAGAACTGCTGAGCTAAAGGACTAAAAAGAAAGTCTCCGTGCGGATGTCTGGACTTTTGAATCCTCCTGCCTCTGAGATAGTATCAAATCCCCAGTGTGAGGGGCAGATGGTGAGACGTGAGTGTTCCTGCTTGCCTGCAGGGTCGACTCTGTTCCTTGTAATAATAAGCCTCTCTAACCTTAATCCATTGCTAATAGATTTATTTGATGTTTTGAGGATTAAATGAAACAGTGGATGGCATCTTCCGGGAGGGTTAAGTTAGAAAATCCGTGTGTAAGTTGTGTGTGCTACAGGACACTGCGTATGCGATCTTTGGCAGCCCCTTAGCCTCGTTGTGCCTCAGTCACCTTAGCTGCAGTACAATAGGCAGAACACCTACTTAATGGGGTTGTTCACCCATAATGATAATGCAGGAAGAGCTGTTAGCGGACAGGTAACAGGAAACTAAAACGTAGCAGCTATTATTGTGATTACAAATAGTTGTGATGATTATCACGTTATGTTCTGTGACTGTGGACTCGTTACCTCATCTTTCTGGGCATTAGTCGTCCTATCTGTCAAAGGGATCATGACCATTTCCCCTCCTACTCTGAACAGCTGCAGAAGAAACACAAAGAGATAAGGAGTTTTAAAAGCATTATAGACTGTATGAGTAGAAGAAGAAAACAGGATAATAAAATGTAATATTCAAATCCCAAGGAATCCCAGTTTCAGAGATGTCACATACCTATGTGGTCTTAAGAACAGGATGTGTGGCTGAATGGAGGTATTGCTGGGGCCCCAGTGACGTCAGAGATGATTGAGCATGGCCCGTCCTCACCCGGGGAAAGCAGCTGGAAGTGTGTGCTGTTGGGAAGGGGTCACGCATGCCTAGCTGTCGCATACATGGGTATTGACTTTATTCTCAGCAAATGCAGCAATGAGTAGTAAGTAGCCTTATGCAGTAGACATCAATGTAGTGGCCTCAGGTCCATATGTCAGGAAACCAAACTGTTTTAATTTTTTATAGCTGAATTAAATTCTTCTTATGAATACCTATGCTTTTAAATGACAGAACTTAGAGTCAAATCAGGGGATCAGGTCCATTCAGTCTCCTGAGATTGTGTCCAGCCCCCAGGAGACAGCCGAAGATTTGGAGGTCATATACGGTCCACACTGACTGCTGCAGGGTGACCTCTGGTTGAAGGCTACTCTGGAACTGCTGGCACCTTCCTCTGGATGCCTCAGACCCCCTTGCTTAGTTACAGTATGGGAGTATCTAGTTTGTTGGGGGAGGAGGCGTTTCTCCCCAAGGCATTGGAACAGGAGACTCCTCTGCTTCTGAACTCCCAACTTCATCTGAAGGGTTCATTTATATGTTGCCTCCCACACCATTGACCCCACTGGTGGCCAAGGATTCAGCCCAGCAAATAGCCATTGGGAAGCAAGACCCAGAGCCTCTCCTCAAACATGCGGATATCTACGCATCTAGGATTGCTCCCCCTTCACTCTCCCATACACACTGCTCTCAGCACCCAGGGCTCCTTACCTTTTTTGGTAAAGGGAAGTGGGTAATGGAGGTGAAATTCTCCCGAAGCTACTTTTTAAATGCTAGGATGTCTGCTTATGAAGTCCCCAAACCAAGACTTCAGTACCTCAGTTCGCTTTTCTCCCTGATGCCTTCTCTGGGGTAAGGGCTGCCTCTTACAGAATGGGCTAGGGACCCACGGCAAAAGAAGGTGCCCGAAAGGAGTGCAGAATACACTGCACTTATTTCAAAGACATAACGCAGCAAGAATGTTTAAGAACATTGCCCACAATCAAAGATTCCTAAAGGAGTGAGCCATGATTGTTTTTGCTGCAGTCTATATGGCTGGATGAAGACCAGTGAATTGCTTTGGTCCATTTCTGACAATGTCAGCAGCCTGCAGCATGGGGACTGGGCACTAGTGAGTTCCAATTGGGCCTTTCTCTGGCTCTCTGGTTCTGTCTCCCTCCCTCCCTCCCTCCCTCTCTCTCTTCTGTCTCTCTCACCGAATTCATTGACTCTTCCCTATGGAACCAGCTGATACTTTGTTTCAGTAGCACCCTTCCCTGCTACAGTCCTAGAGAAGGTGAGAAGCTGTTCTTTATGCTTTGTCATTCTTGAGCAGATTTTTCATTATGTAAAAGGCAATTATAATTCAGAGAAAAACAACTCCATGTGTGAAGTGGTAAAGTAATTCTAACATCACTCGAAGGCTCCAGTTGGGGTCTGCAGATTACATCTCCGTGTGGCATATAAATGCACGTGCCCACGTTTGAGGAGTGCCACCAAGATGCACGCTCTCTCTTTCTAGCCCCCCACATCATCTTCCGTGCCAAGAACACACATTTGGCAAATGTCACGCCTGCTCCTTGCTCTGAGACGGCCCCGCTTTCCCCTGAGCTGCCTTTTGAGCCTTCTTACACAGGTCCCCACGCCGTGGCTGACCCTTTCCAATTCGGCCACGTTCATTTTGCAGCCCGGTGGGTCTTTTTGAAATGTGACCCAGCACTCTCTTCCTTCCCACTTTAAAACTCCTTCCTTGACTTAAAGTTTTTCAGTGGCTCTCTGGGTATATAGTGTCCTAGGGCTGCTGAAACTAAGTACCACAAAAGGGAGGCTTAAAACAACAAGAATTTATTGTGTCATAGTCCTAGAGGCTAGAAATCCAAAATAAAGGAGTGGCAGAGCCAGGCTTCTAACGTCTCTTGAGGGTTTCCCCTGCCCCATCTGAGCTTCAGGTGGGGGCCAGTGGCCCAGGGCGTGCAGATGTGTCACTGCAACCTCAGCCTCCATCGTCACATGGCACCTGCCCCTGCATGTCTGGGCCTTCACACAGCATCTCTTCCTTTGTTTGTGTTTATGTCCATATTTCCTTCATTCTATAAGGACACCAGTCGTATTGGGTTAAGAACCGCCCTGGTTACCTCATCTTAACTTGACTGCATCTGCAAAGACCCTATTTCCAAATAAGGTCACACTCAAAGGTGCCAGGGTAAGGACTTCAATATATCTTTTAGGGGACACAGTTCAACCCACAACGCTGGGTTTATTCAGATAAAATCCAGCATTTTAGCACCACCTACAAGGACCTGCCAAGCCTGGCTCCTGGTTATCTTTCCTGTCCCAACATTTGTCCTTGCCCCCATATTCTTTTGTAACCCAAACTCCCTGGCCTTGTGCCACTTTCTTAAATTGTCAGACCTCTTCCCACTTTGGACTTTTTAATTTTGCAACTAATGCATCCTTCCTGAGTTGTCCTCCACTCCTGTTCCCTCCCACGTCCAGCAACTTCATTCTCAGCACGGGCTTATGTTTCCTGTGAGAGCCTGCCTTGGACACCCGGGCCGAGTCTAGTTCCTCGGGCCTCACAGAGAGTCCTCCTTCCATGGAATTTACCGCAGTGGGCAGTTTAGTTGTGTGTGGTCATGTACTTATTTATGCGTGATTTACATACTTATTGTTTAATTTATGTGTGGTAAAGGATGCGAGATTAGTTAAATCCTATCCGTCCTATTTGTATAAGGCAGAGAACAAAGGATGTCTAGGCCACAGTAGGTGCTTAATTAATAATCATAGAATGAATAAATGAAAGATCCCATAAATGCAAAATTAAATTATGGTATTGTTGGTAAGTCCTACAAGGCACCCAAAGGACTTGTCATATTGTACTTAGAGAACGCGTCGGTTTCATGTGATCTTTGGTGCTGAGGACCTTATGACTTCATTGTGACTGTATGAAGGGGTCTAGGAAAGATTTCCTGTTGTTCATGTTCCCATAACTGAGAGGCAGTGACAGTGCCAACTGGATTTAAGAACCCTCAAAAAAAAATGTAGAAGAACAAAAGAGAAGGGAAGGAAAGGAAAGCAAGTACCCATAGTGCCAGACTGACTGCTCAGGGAAGTCACGGGAGCCATTTTATCTCGTCCTGTTATTATTTAACTCCCTCACAAAAGAGGAGCCCGTAACCCTCTGTGGAATAACGCATTAATCCTCATTAGGCGTCATTCAGTTGGGTGTGCTTTCTCTGCACCACGTGAAACATGGAGAGATACCTTCCCGAGAAGGATAAATGTGTTATCTCATAGTTCACCTACTCTGGAATACCTAATGGGCTGCATGAGAGTATATGTTGTTTATCATCGCTTGGAAGGGGCAAGATGGTCCCTATTGAAGGCTGCTAGACCATGAGTGATTTATGGTGCTTTTACCCCCTCAACTGTTGGGGGAGGTGGCCACATGGGTAGAATTCCATCTGTCCCATATGCAGTGCCTTTAATTAATGATTTATCTTATTATCTTCCTTCCTGAAAGGAGGGGGAAAAGAAGAGGTTTTATTTCTATTGGTAACGCTACCATCCGCCAAACAGGATCATTATCTAAATCCCAGTGACAAACAAGATGATGGGGAACATTCTGGGGAAGAGAAACCTAAGGGAAACAGGTTAGCAAAATCCCTCGCTCCCTGAAGGAAACATTAGTAGATGTTTCCTAATCCTGCCTAGTGAGAGGTCAGTGCTTTGACACAGACACAAATACACACGCACGCACGCACACACACGCACACACACTTGCTCAAATGTCCACATAACAAGGGAGGAAATGTAAAAAGACCGCACAGGATGAAGGAAGCCATTCATCCAGTGGCTGGGCAGTTAGATGCTTGAAAAAAGATCACTTCTTATTAACATGCAATTGTCACCATGTTAATAATGAAATATTGATCTGTTCCTGCTTAATGAAAATCAACTTATTCTAATTTACCCCTGGAAAGAAGACCACGTAAGGTCTCATTTCAACATCTTTGCATTGTACATCTGTGCTTTTCATTGTTGTATTTATATTTTTAGTTTCTACATCTGAGAACCAGGGAACAATTAATATCAGGTCAACCAAATTTATTTCTTCCTTCTTTGCAATTCAGTTATCTAATTTAGCAAGCAAAACCTTCATGGAGACCTTATAACATAATGGGCATTGATAATTTTTATTATTAAACAATTATGATCTTCAATAAAAATACTGTTATAGTAGAAATGTGCAAAATCTTAAAAAAAATCTCCAACACTCCTAATTTATAGCTAGAGTTATAGCTATTTACAACCATATACACATTGCAGTAAGAACTGGATTCCGTTTACAAGATTTCTCAGTCTTAGTTGTAGAGAACAATTTTACACAGAGAAACTGCCAAATAGCCTATCTTAATTAGCTGCCAATTTTGTGGATTATTTCTGCTTTATGATCCCAGTTTTTCTACTCATTTATTTATCTATGATTTTGAAATCATCTGTGATGCAATCTCTTTTGGATAAGATCGAAAGGAGCCAGAGACTATTACCTTCTGAAAATGTAGCTCATTTTGATTTACTATTTAAAATGTAAATACTTTAAGGTCAGGCCTCTGCGGAAAGAATAATTCACAAGTCGATATCTCGTTCCTTCCCACTTGTACATTTATTACCCAAAGGCATATATACCCTGTTGTGTGTGTGTGTGTGTGTATGTGTGTTTACCAACATGGTGGCTTTCATTGCTTCTCTGAGGTGTTGTTGCAAGGAGGTTCACATAAACATTTGTATAGGTTTTAGAAAACAGTCGTTACTGAGGAAGAACCTCTTTCTATTTACACAATTTCAGAACAAAGAAACATTGCTACAGCTTCCAGTAATTGACATGTGGGCGTGTTTTTCAAGTCACTGACTGGAAGAAGTGAGTGTCTGAGATTTATTTTTGACAGGACTTAAATTACTGGTAGCCTGACACATTTTTGAACAATTACAAGACACTGAGGTGTTTAAAGTAATGGGTACTGTTTGTTTGAGGGATGGGGAAGTTTCGAAGCCGTTAGAACAAAACAATTTTCCATTTGGTTAGTAAGATGCTAACACTTACATTTTTATTACTAAATAGCACATACATAGTTGACTCCTCAAATGATAGTTTTTTTCTCAGAATAAAAGTCATACTTAAAGAGAAAAATCCCTCCACTTGATGAATTGGTGAATCAGGGGAATTCTGGGCAGGAAGGGGCTTCTGCTCACTGTCAGTGTGCTCCCCTCCGCGGGCTCTTTCGCAGGAGTCCCTGAAGCATACACACAGCAGAGAGCTTTGTCCTGCTTTGTTTCAAACATCTCTAAAACCAGGGCTCCACGTCCATTAATTAGTGACGATCTTTCAGGAGCTTCTAGATGTTGTTTAACCGGCCATCTGAACTCCAACTGGACAATTAAAATTCACAATTCATGAACTGCTCATGTCCCCAGAAGATGAAGCCACTACAGCTGCAGTATTTGTCAACGCCTCAACATTCCCAAGCCACCTGAAAAGTCAAAGCCATCCTGTTTCCTCCCAGTCTTCCCTGTGAGGGCCTCTGATGAAGGTCAAAGATTGCAAGGTTTCCAGTCCTCTTGTTTTTTATGTACAGGCCCCTCTCCCCAAGACCTGCTTTAAAAGGGCAGGCCTTGGGGGGAGGGGTCTCTCTCGTGGACTTACCTGTTTTTGTAATTCTTAGAGGTGCATGTCAGGAAAACCCAGAGCTGACTTACTTGATCCAACATGAGTGGCATGGGATTTTATCACCCCTCCAAGATCGTCTGCCTCTCCTCTGGGTCCAGAGACATCCATGAAGTCACATCCTCTGACAACTCCTAGAGAATTATTCAATACTGAGTGTATTTCTCTAAAAAACAAAAATCACTTTTGCCTTTTTTTTTTTAATTGGAGACATGAAAAAGTTTGCATTGTCAGCGTCTAGAGCATTTGTTCTCAACCTGGGGTGATTCCCTCCCCGCCCTCCCCCGCCCCCGCCTCCCCTCAGGGGATATTTATATTTGGCAATGGCTGGACACATCTGGTTGTCACACTGGGGAGTTGCTGCTGGTGTCTAGCAGGTAGAAGCCAGGGTTGCTGCTAAACATTGTACAGTGCACAGGACTGTGCCCTATAACAAAGAATTGTCCGGCCCCCAGTGTCCATGGTGCCAAGGCTGAGCAACCCTAGTGGAGAGTGATGAGGCCCGTGTTGGTCCTCGAATGTTCTATGCTGTCATTTCGCTGTGGTGGCTGGGTCCCCCTCCCCCCTGACCTGCACATCCAAACTGGGAAGTGTCAAGAGTGCTAAACTGGGTTGGAGCAGAGGTCATTCAGGAAATCCTATTGCTTCTATTAGATTACATTTTCTTAAAGTTACACAGCCCATATTCCCAACTTTTTAAAAAGAACATGGTGCACATATAGAGACACACAGAGTATCTTCTGTGCAGACAACAAAATAAAAATGATGTAGCAGCATTAGTTATCACATGGGGAGCTCCTATAGTCCCATCTTAGAAGCAAGCACTTGACTAGTGTTATTTTATTGGGTGCTCGCAGCAGTTCTGGGAGATGGTATCATTCGGAGTAGACCAGGTTCCCACCCAACCCTGGACAATAAGATCTTCTTTCTAGTCTCCTTATTCCTTGTAACAAGTAAGAGTGACTGACTCTAAGCAATGTCTTACTTCTATCCTATTTCTAAGAACCCATAAACTATTATAAATTTTAATTACTGTAATGGAAAATAACTGCTTTGGCTTCATTCTCTTCTTCTCAGCTGGGTGTTTTGACATCATCACGGGAAGATTTTTCAAAATACCTCTGGGATGTCAACTTTAGGAATCTGGAAATCGCAAGAATTAAGTATGAGAGACTGAGCCATTGCCTCTTGTTCAGTGGGGGGTCAGGCAGGTAAATTCACAAGGAGAGGAGAGAGATCAACAGCCTTATGGTGGGAGGGATAGGAAGATACACATCTACCTACCTATCCCTCTATCCATCCTTCCTTTCTTCCATCCATTCATCCAGCCATCTATGCTATGCACACATGTGGATAGAGACACATCTGAAATTCAATTCAACCAAGGTTAGAGTTATTTCTGGATGCTGGGATGTTGGATAATTTTTAAATGGTCTTCATCATTTTTTCTATTACCTAAATACAGTAAGTATGAGTCATTTTTAACAATAAAATTAATATTTTTTTCAAAGGAAGAGGATGATAGGGGATGAGCTAATGGATGCTTTTCAACAGTCCAGGAAAACTGTTTTGATAGCTGAAAAGAGTGCTTCCCAACTTCTATTAACTCTTTTCTGCCAAGTTAAAAAAAATAGCTCTACATTTAGTTTGGGATCTAGGTTGATTGATATAACTTTTCATTCTGATGAAATATGCATGTTTAATTATAGTTTTCCACTGCCCTCAGTGTTTGTTATTTTTACTATACATTAGCCGAAAGTAGAGGCCATTTATCATAAAGATTGGTTACAGGGTTTCTCTGGGCCACGATTGCTACAGACTATAGGACAGCCAATGAAATGTGAGATGCTTTTCTAAATTTTAAGGAATCCGAAGTCTGACTGTATAGACAATAAATGAAGGGGTGGTCTCTGCCTTACCAATTCCGGGCTTGTAAATGATATGTACATTACCACTTCTCATCTTCATAATGGCCTTGGTAAACTCTTACGTATCTTTTAAAGCTGTGGACAAATGTCACTCCTCAGTGGAGCCCTCCTTGACTATTTCTTGTGAAGTTAAATATTTGCTCCTTTGATTGAGATGTGAAATGTTTCCATTTTTCACAGTGTTTGTTACTGCACTCACTTATAAAAATGATCACATTACGGAACGTGTGTCTTTACATGTGTGTTCATTTTACTGGACTTGGAGATTCCATAGGGCAGGGACAGGATTCATTGGTCTGTGTGTCCCCTGGCTTTCTCATAGTACCTCAGTTATTCACCAGGAAACGAGTTGGCCAGAACACGAGTCAGAATAGGATGGGCGCCATAAGAACTGTCAAAATCAGAAATGTGTATAAAAGGTGAAGAGAAGACAACATTTTGTAAAGTCTCGTTGGAAAGTTCAAATAGACACAGACTAAATAGCCAGAAAAACTTAAAAAGAGAGAGAGAACAAAAGAAAAACAGTGATTGCTATGTCTGGGTCTCAAGGACTTTATAAGAAAGGAATGTTTAGATTTGAAAAAGGCTTCATGGAAAATATAGATATTCGGCGTTTTTGTAAATAAATAATTAGTGCACATCTACCCGGAGCCAGAAAGGGTGTTGAAGGCACCAGGACGCGCATTACTCCTTTGTCATCAGAGGGAGGTATTCTTAGACCCATTTTACAGGTGAAGCAATTGAGGCAGATGGAAGCAGACGCCTGGTCTGAAGTTGCACAGCTCATCTGTCAGAGCCCCAGTCCCTCCCGAGGTATTTGGCCTTGAAGGTCAGTGTTCTTCCCACTCAACCCCAGCTGTTTCATGTCCTCTTATGTTGCTGACTTTTCCTCCATGTGGAAAGCTTTGAAAAAAAAAGCTCCAGTCACATTTTGAAATTTCATGACAAAAAATTGAATGCCATCCAAAGCATAGTTTAGGATTTAAACATCCCTGTCAATCCTGGCTGTCATCGCCAGGAGATTTTTCTCCTAACAATAGATCACTGTGATGTGCTTGGCCCGAAGGGCCCTGGGCTGTTATAATGAGTAAGATCTGAATCTATTGAGTAATGCAAATAAATAAAAAAGAGACAGGTAGTCTCAGACTTTTCCATTATTGCCTTCTCTACTGCTCATGGACTGCTCCAAGCAAAACATCTCCCTTTCTACTGTTTTAATAATCTGTGCAATGGGGATGAGGGAGCTTGGGTTGTTCACGGAGCTGATATTTTAATCACTTCAGTGCTCCCCACTTTGAGCACAGGCCTGACTATGGAGTGGAAGCAGTAAAACACAAAGGAGATTTGCAGTCGCATCCTGAAACTAGTCGCATGGCAAGCTAATGAAAGAGTCCCAGACGACAATTCAGGGACCCTGGTATCTGATGCTAAGTGGCGGTGGATAGACAGGGAAAGGGGGAGTAGCAAGTGCCAAGGCCCTAGGTGGGGTGAGTTTGGCCTAGAAGCAGAAAGCAGGCCAGATGTGGCCAGTGAGAAGTAGGCAGGCACTGGAACATGTCGGGAGGGAGTAAAAATCAAGACAACAGGGCAAGCAGCCGCCCAGAGTGCCAGGGGACTGACGGGGTTCTGAGGGGTGTGGGGCTTTCAGTGTGAAAGACAGGAGAGTCGCGGGCACACCAGGGCCAGCGGGACACTCCCGGCAAGGGCCAGCGTCTGCTGGGCAAGGTGGGGCGTGGGGAGGAGTCTGGGGCTTCTTCTTGTACACCGGAGAGCATGGGTGTGTTTCAGCAGACAAATCCTCAAGGCCATTCTGCATGGAGACTGAAATACTGGTTCTGTGTTTTTTGGCAACTCACCTAACCCCTCTTGACCTTTGTTTCCTCATTTGTAGCAAGAGATGGTCACACCAGATGATAGTCAAGGTTCCTTTCAACTCTGAGACCCTGTGACATTTTCTACTTTGTTCTACAGACAGGAAAGAGCTATCAGGGAGTCCTGAGCAAAGGAATAACATGATAAGTTTTTTGTTTTCAGGAAGATGAGTCTGGCAGCAGTTTACAATGTTAACCGCTGCAAAGAACGATCCAGAAGCGCACTGAGTTATTGCGATAATCCAGTTGAGAGATGACGAGAGCCTGGACTGAGGCAAGAGCAGAAAGGATGGTGGAGATAGGAAGAGAGGAAGGATGGAGTGATATTAACAAGAAAATTGCAGGGCTTGCTGGGTAACTGCATATAGCTGGTATTCGAGCTGCCAAAGTATGATTTCATTCGTCATTTTTTCATTCGACTTATTGAGTGCATGTACCTGTTCCAGGCACTGGGGGTATAGAGATGAACTTGTCCTTGACTTCATGGAGCTCACGGTCTAGTGGAGAATGCCAATGTCAGACTGATTATTTTAGCTGTGCTTAGTGCTATGAAAAAAAAAATGTGCTGGATACTATACAAGTGATGGACAGAGGGACCTCACCCAGACTGCAAATCAAGAAAGGCTTACTGAGACAAGTAATATTAAAGCTCACAACTAAAAAATGAGTGATGAGTTACGTTGATGGTAGGAATGGGAGAGACCAGGATGGAGCAGGCTGTGGAAGAAAAGATTTTAGACTTAGGGACAGAATTTGCAAAGAACATGAGGCAGGAAAGGGTTGGCACATTCAAGAGAAAAGTCTTGTGTGGTTGAGGAATAGACAGAGGTGCCTAAAAACTTGGAAAGGGTCAAATTACAAAAGGAACTCGCAGACATGGAACCCATTTTGGACTTAATTTGAGAGCAGGGGAAAGTCATTAAAAAGAGGGAGGGGGAAGGTTATTGACAGGACCTTAAGTACCGTTTCTGAGTTTTGAGTAATTTTACTAGGGAGAATAGTAGTACTCCTAAGAGACCTGGGCTTAGCGGTAAAGGGACAGGTAAATTTTGGTGAAAAGGCAGGAGATGGGGTAGGAGTAATGTGCCCAAGTGGAAATAGTACCTAGGGTATAAAAGATACGGGATCATGAGCTTAGTAGAAAGATCAATGGCAAGGATAATATCGTGGGCACCATCTATGTACAGCTGAAGCCATGAGAATGAATTAGTCCGGGAGGAAGAGGAATTGGAGAGAGGAAAAGATTGACCAGGGCAGAGCTCTGGGACCTGTCCACATCTGAGGACTCATGTGGGATGACCCAGAGATGGGAAACCCAGTCAGAAGGGAGGAAGACTCGGGAGGTCTAGGCACATGGCAGCCAAGACTGAGTCACTAAGAAGCAGTAGTGGAGGCATCGGATGTTGCACAAAGGTCGAAGAAAAACAAAGCCTGACAAAAGGCCGGCGAGTGTGACAGTTAATAGATCATTTGTTATCTCCAAAAAGGAGGTTAGTGACTAATGTTTGCATTACATCACCTTGGACAAAATTAATAACAAATTTCCTGATATTCACTTGCAAAACAGCAATGGAAATTGGCTGCTCACTCTCCCTGTCTTTTCTGAAATTTCTCAAATTTGCAAACACTCTAATCTCCTCTGAGTACTGCAGCAGAAAATTGAAGTGTGCTCTGTGTACAACGTGGGCGAGTTGTTACCCAGACCCTTACCTTTCAGACGTTTGGAATGTCAACGTCCCCGACTTAACTCAGTGCATCGCCGCAGTCTACAAAACTGACTGCTTCAGAGAGCCGAGCCATTGGGAGGGCTGGGGGAGAACGAGGTGAGGAGGGCTTATATCAATTACTAATTCAACTTCATACTACAGAATCTGTGTGCTCGTGTTTACAAAGAGACATTTCTGTAAACCGAAGAGCTGAACCCCAAATCTAAAAACATGTGAGAAGCGAGTTCTGCTATTATGGAGACTACTCAAAATAGGGACCATAATGTGGACGCAAGCATTTCACTTCAGTTGCCTCTCTGCCTCTGAATTAACAGCGAGGCAGTTTCTAAACTTAGAATTTCAAATAATATTTGTTCATTGCAGAAAATTTGCCCAGGCCAAGACACTGTCATATTTATGATACATAATAGGTACTGATTAAATATTTCTTGAATGCATGAGTGAATGAAAAGTAATAAAACGATACAAAATAACACTGGACTAGATAGAGGGAATCTGTCCTAGGTGGGATTTTGTAGGTCCTGGTGATAATATTATATTTGGTCTTGGAGCATTGGGAAGTTTCAGGCTTTTAATCAGAGGGTTATACAGACAGGGATCTTGTAAAAGGATTTCCCTGGCCACACTGTGCTAGATGGGCTGCCCAGCACTACTGCACTGAAGTAGCATGAGGGGCTGCAGAGGTCCCAGGGAGGCAGCTGTTGCTGGAGAAGGCGGGGAAAGGGGAGCCTCGGCCGGGCTCATGGCCATGGAGATAGAAGTGAGTGGATTGATGTGCATTTGGGGGGTAAAATCACTAGAACTTGAATATTTGTTCAACCTCAGGAGATACAGAGAATGAGGTGGGGGGGATGGACAGTTAAGTGTGAGGTCATTGTGCAGTGCTCAAGAGATACGGAGAATGCCACTGGGTGCTCACCAGGATCTCAGCTTCGGACTTGGAGGGATCAGCTTGCCAGCCCTAACAGAGAGGATGCAGTGAGTGCCGGTGAGTGGGTGAGCAGACCTAGAGAGCAATAGGAAAAGGAGAAAGTACCGAGTGCTGAGGAAGGCCAGTGTTTAAGAATCCGTAAAAAGACACAGAATGAGTTTTCAGAGAGGTTGGAAGAAATCAAGGTCGGATGATTTCAAGATAGAAGCAAGGAGAAGAGAGTGCTCACGCGGCAGGAAAGTGGTCACCTCCTCCAAGAAGTCAGTGAGGATTCAAGCTGAACAAGTGCCCATTGGACTGGGTCGCATGGAACTCCTGGGCGAAGTTAGCAAAGGCAGTCCCAGTAGAACAATGGGAGAAGCGGGAGGGGCGGGTGGAAAGTGAGATGCAGAGACCAGAGTGTGGACACCTCATGTGTTTGCTGGATAGCAGTGGTTAATGTATCAGTGCAGTAGTGACGGGACAGTCCTGTGTACTGGGGACACAAAAAGGGAGAATCAGGCATGCAAAGTCTCCAAATCTTAGATGCTAAGTTTGGTCTGAGCCAGGTATTTTTACAAACAGCTGGATTATGTACCAAGATGCCTAATAATGTGAATATCAACTGGGCCCATACTGGTAAGAGAGTGATAATAATTATACGAGTAAAAATACCACTTATTGAGTGCTAACTTTGGGACTTTACCATGTGAGCCACCTATATCCTGTATCTCATTTGGTTTTCACAACAGCACCAAGAGGTAGTTTTATTAACTCCTTCTTACAGAGGGAGAACTGAGGCCTAGAGATTGATGCAGGAGCCCAAGGACTCAGCTGTGAGGGGCCATGATTCTGAAGAGTCTGGTCCCAAAGCCCAGGTCAGCCATTAAGTTACACAGACCCTTCTAGTTGTGGTTGCCCGGGGAAAACATTACCTGCCTAACCGGGAACTGGACTGAATTTCCAAACTTGTTTGGCTTTACCTAATTTGATGAGAAGCATCAAGACTTGGAAAGCAATTTATACAGAATGATTTGAATCTTAGATGAATTAATATCTCCAGAGCTCTTATAGTACCAGAAACGCAGAGAGCCTGGTGTAGGTGTTATTATTACTTACTGAAAGGCTCTGGAGAGAAATTGGTCTGCCCATCTCCAGGGCTAATCAAACAAACACTGTGAATAGTAACACCAATTCCCCCCTGCAAGGGCGACTAAATTCTTGTTTCTTACAGAGTGGTTTTCAATTTCTACTTAAGGAAAAGGATGGTGTTTCCTGGCTTTGTGCTTAAACTCATTACAGGAAATGATATTGTTGTAGGCAAGGACAAAGGTACAATGTGAAAACATTTAACAAACGCATCCAGTCATCTGTTAACATTGTAGGAGAGCCCTTTAGAACAGCGATTTTCAACCTTTTTCATCTCACGGCACACATAAACTAATTTCTAAAATCTTGCAACACACTAAAAAATATATTTTTTTGCCAATCTGACAAAAAAAATAAGTATGATTTTGAATCATTCACACTGGATGGCTATTGTTGCGTTGGCTGTTGTCATTTTTTTTTTATAATAAATTTGGCAATCTAAGGGAAAAGAGGCGAATGCCCCTACTAGTCAGGTATTGCATGTTTTAAAAATTCTTGTGACAAACTGGTTGAAAATCACTGCTGTAAAGTTGTATTGTTTTTGCTGACCTAAAGCAACAGAGACATTGGCAACCTTGTTAAGTCCACCCACTATGAGTTTGGAATTGAACTTGACCCCAATTTAATTGAGGTATCCATAGAAATCAAGGGATGATGATGATTCTTGAGTCCCTACTGTGTGTTTACCAACGTTAGCCTGTTTAATCTCTATACTACCGTCCCTCCTGCGGTACCACTTCTTTTGAAAACAGGAATTTGTTCCAATATGATTGGTACATACCAGGCATAATGCAGATTTTGCGCTTGTGTCTATTTGACTTCATCTGTGAGGAACACTAGGTGGACACAGAAAACTGCAGCCAGCTGACCCTCGTAGGATACACAAAAACACACACCTCAGACACCTGCCAGCTAACTCAGTTCACCAGGTATGCTACAAGCCACACACATTTTTACCCAGGGTGACAACTTTCCACTGGATTTCAGGTAACCCTCCTGCATCATGTCACAGTAACTCACAGTGCCAGCCTCCTGACCCCTGCTTCTAAATCCTCTTTTTAAGGTAAAATGCTGAATTTATTATAGATAGCATTTGTTTATTTTGAACCATTTAACATGTGTAAAGCAGTGCTACCATTTTTATTAGCTGCCTTTCTTTGTTTATTATTTGTTACTGACATAAGCATTGTGCTCCTGAGTCCATGTTCCTGAGTCCATTTTTCCCCTGTAAACTCTGTGGTTTTACTGTGTGATTAGCAATAAATAGCACAGTACCCTTTAGAAACACACATACACCTCATGGCAGAGCTGATGTTAAATAAGACTGGAGCAAAAACTATTGTTCTTCTTCCTTGTCCACAGATAGGGAGACGAGCTCAGAGAAGATGTGAGTAACTTACCCAAGGTCACCCATCACTGACTTTGTGTTTGTCTAATTCCATCTCCTCTCACACCCCCTAATACCTCTGAAGACTTCCCAAGCATGTTGAACAGGACAACAGTTACATACCAGCTTTATCATTATGAGAATAAAACTTTTCCAGAAAGACCTTAATCCAAGATGATCCACACAAGTATTTAAAGCTCCTATGTATTTTTAAAATCAAGTAGATAATCTCCTTTGTACATACTAAATATGTCCCATTTTGCTCACACGTTAATAAATTTTTCTCATTTGTGAGAGTTACTGAATAAAGCAAGTGAATTGTTTTACCCAGTAGGGGGTGGAGCAGTAATGAAGAAGCCTCGTGATTAAGTAGAGTTGGAGCCTCTTATCTTTCTCACTGAGTGGGAGGCACCATTAGTAGTAAAAGTAATTACCTGTGTAGAATAGGCTGATTGCATCAAGTACCTGCTATACGCGGCTAAGATAGTCATCTCAATTTTAGAGCGTCTTAAGAGGTCTTCATTTGATGTTAATTTTACATTTTTAGCAAAAGTACATTATTTTTGGAAAACAATGTGTTAGCTGGACTAATTTCTTAAACCTCTAAAGGACTTCCTGTGCCTAGATTATTCTTTCATAAATGGCCTTTCCCCAAAAAAATGGCAGCTCCGAAGAGCGTGCTGAACAAAGTTGGAAATGATAAGCTATCTAAATGTTAAAGAATCTATTTGGAGAGAGTTGATTTTATGTTGGAGGGTGAACACCTGTGCTTTCATCTATGAAATCACAAAGTCCATTATGTGAAACGGCTGAGTACTTACAGCAGTAATTCCTAAGAAATTGTTCATGCCAAATCTTGTTAAATGTTGTATTGGATAGTTTCACTAAACTTCAAATTCTCCTCTGATAGGAATATGAGAACCTAACATACTTGTACTTGATTAGATTGAGGTGAGTCCCGAGATCTGACACTTAGCAGTGGGAATTCAGGGGGAAAAAACAAAGGGGTTTCAGAGGCCAGAACATTCTCACCACTCTTCCAAAAGGCCAGGTCCCCGACCTTCCTACTGTGAAAGCCACAGCTCAAACAGGGCCCCCATCTAAGTCCTAAATTCCCATGTAGGTAGACAGCCGGGTTTTTACTTGCTTTGTATTCACAGTGAAGACTCTGCTGTGGACTTGTAACTCAGTGGACACCATGGCTTTGTGTTTGTCAGCTTGCCCCAAATGTACATGTCAACTGTGTTTTTACTTGAATAGTCCCAAAATGTTATCTTCCCTAGGCAAGTAAATACATTACAGACAGTCCTCGACTTAAAATGGTTGATGTAGTTTTTTGACTTTATGAAGGTGTGAAAATGATACTCATAATAAATTACATGAGCTATTCAATATTTTATTATGAAATAGGTTTTGTGGCCCTGGCCAGTTGGCTCAGTGGTAGAGCATTGGCCCGGCGTGTGGATGTCCCAGGTTTGATTCCCGGTTGGGGCACACAGGAGAAACACCCATCTGCTTCTCCACCCCTTACCCTCTTGCTTCTCTCTGCTTTTTCTCCTCCTGATGCCATGGCTTAATTGGAGCGAGTTGGCCCTGGGCACTAAGGATGGCTCCATGGCCCACTAAGAAGAGAACCTAACATACTTGTACTTGATTAGATTGTACAACTCTCTAAGAAGAGTTCAGTTGCTGAGCAAGGGAGCAATGCCCCAGATGGGCAGAGCGTCAACCCCCAATGGGCTTGCCAGATGGATCCAGGTTGAGGCACATGTGAGAGTCTGTCTCTGCCTCCCCTCCTCTCACTGAATAAAAAGATAAAAACAGAAATAGGTTTTGTGTTTGATGATCTTGCCCAACTGTAGGCTAATGTAAGTGTTCTGAGCACCTTCAAGGCAGGCTAGGCTAAGCTGTGATGTTTGGGGGCTTAGGCGTATTAAATGCATTTGCAATTTATGACATTTTCACCTTATGATGGGTTTATTGGGACATAACCCCATCATAAATGAAGGAACATATGTATTTTTAAGCCTGGGACATGTTATTCAGGTTTGTATATAGTCTCCAAATTTGTATACCAATTGTGGGCCATTGAGCAAATTACTGAACTGATTGAAGTGTCAGTTTCCTCGTCTGTAAATCACACTCAACAATGGTACTCGCTTCATAGGATTGTTATGAAGACTAAAATCAAAAGAGATAGTATGGAGTTTTGTTTCTTTTTATTACTGGAAGAAATCATAAAAACCGCTAGTTTGCAGTGGTTACCTTGAAAGAGAAGAAATAGGGTGTTGCTTTAGTGCCTTTGGTTTTTACAACTTTTTTTTTACCATTCTACTTGAAATTTTTTAACCATAAGCATTTATTGCCCTTTCTCTTTCTACTTTTCTTGTTTAATGTCTTCTGATGTACCTCAGGTGGATCATAGGTTTTCTTTATTATTATTTTGTTTTTTAGACTTCTCAGATTTATAAAGACTAATAAAATATTATTAAATGTTAGATAAGATTATATAGGTGAGGTGTTTTTCATAATGCCTGCCACAGAGTAAACATTAATCAAATTTATCATAAGTAATAATATTACCTTCATAACTACAAAAACCTTACAGTTTAGGAAGAGCAAAGAATGGTGGGATACACAGCAATTACTCTACGATGTTCATTTTGGTTAGTTTCAGGCCCCAGAATCATGAATGAGTATTTATATATTGCTTAAATTGCTTTGTGATGAATTTCAAGGAACTCTTAAAATAATTTTTGTGCTGGAGTTATATTGTTGTAAAGTGTTTAGAGCAATTTGGATATTCAAGTGGACTTAGGGTTTTTTTTTCTTTTCCACTAAGATTTTCCCTATTTTGCATTAAGTAAACTGAAATGCAATTTAAGAATATGTCCTTATCTAAAAACCTAATGGTGCTGTTGTACATATAGAGAACAAATTTGTTGACTAAACCTCTACTTGCTTGGTTAGTGAGGTGCATCCTGATTAAAAGCAAGCATTTTTGAGCAAGACTGACTCTTATTTCCTTTTTTTTTTAATTCAGTGAGTGGAGGGGAGGCAGAGACAGACTCCTGCATGCACCCTGACCAGGATCCACTAGGCAAGCCTACTAGGGGGTGATACTCTGCCTATCTGGGGTGTTGCCCCATTGCTCAGCAACCAAGCTCTTCTTAGTGCCTGAGTTGAGGCCATGGAGCCATCCTCAGCACCCAGGGCCAACTTACTGTAGTCAAGCCATGGCATCAAGAGAAGAGAGAGAAGCAAGAGAGGGAGGGGTGGAGAAGCAGATGGGCATTTCTCCTGTGTGCCCTGACCGGGAATCAAACCCAGGACATTCACACACCAGGCCGACACTCTTCCACTTAGCCAACTTGCCAGGACCAACTGACTCTTAATTTCATGTTTAAAACTTTATTTTATTGAGCTCTTCCTTTATTTACTCATTCCCTCCCTCCCTCCCTCCCTTCCTTCCTTCCTTCCTTCCTCCCTCCCTCCCTCCCTCCCTCCCTCCCTCCCTCCCTCCCTCCCTCCCTTCCTTCCTTCCTTCCTTCCTTCCTTCCTTCCTTCCTTCCTTCCTTCCTTCCTTCCTTCCTTCCTTCTATATTTTCAAGCTTAGCTCATACTCTTCTTAAGCAAATATCTTTAATCAAGACAAAGAGCAGAACTAATACTTAGTTTTACTAAAGCAACTTATTAAAAATGTAAATTGCTAGTTTTTTCCTGCTGTGAACCCTACTTACCATTAACTAGATTTTAGACCTAGTGAAAGTTCTGATATTCCTCTGGACCTCAGTTTGCTTCCCTTTACAATGGGATAATAGTACCTACTTTATTATATATTTGAAGAATTTAGCCTTGTGCTAGATCACAGTGGGTCTGTTAAGTGCTAACAGTACACACTTCCCCACTTTTTCTCATCATGGAGAAGTATGACCCAGACTATTGGTGGATAATGTGGGAGAAACAAATCCAGGAGTGACTGGATCGTGCAGCGTCTTGGTTTCTAAAGTACAACAGAACCTGGGTGTTCAATGCTGTTACTTCCTAAGTCCTTATGTAATGCACTAAACCCCATGTCAAGTACTCTATATACATTATACATTAGGTATTACTTTATTATTCCCATTTTGTAGATAAGGAAACAAGGCCACCTGAAAGAGGGCAAGTAGCACAGCTCATGTGGACCACAGCTCATGTTCTTAATCACTATGTCCCCTAGGATGCAGGGGCAGAAAGGTTGACCAGCTATGAAGTCATGTACATTACTGTGTTAGGGCTTCTTAAATTCTCCCTGAATAGCCCAAGTGATTCCCAGTGAGAGACTGAATCAGCAATGTGTGTGTGTGTGTGTGTGGGGGGGGGGGGGGTCAGGTACTCCTGCTATAAGTATTGAATCACAAGCCATGCAGACCTTCTCAAGGGCCTCTCACAGTTCTCCCCAGCTAAAATGGACCTGGCCAGGGTACTTCCAAAGGTCTGGGTTCATTTTGCGTGCAGCCTAAGCGTGCATCTTGGTCAGTTTGAACTGCTATAACAAATAACCCGTGAACAAAGCGGCTAATCCACAGCAGACATTTCTTTAGCTCAGTTTAGGAGGCTTCAAATCCAATATTGTGATGCCAGCAAGGTTAAGTTCAGGTAAAGCTCTTTTCTGGGTTGCAGAGGGCCAACTTACTGTATCTTCACATGGTGGAAAGAGGGTAAGCTAGCCTCTGTGGCCTCCTCTAATAAGGACACTAATCCCATCACAAGGGCTCCACCCTCATGACTTAGTCACCTCCCAAACATCCTACCTCCAGATAGCCAGATACTATCACATTGGGGGGCACATGCCAATATATATGTGAATTTTGAGGAGCACATTCAGTCCGTGACAGTTGGTCTTTGGCTGCTCCTCGTCCTGACTTCTCAGTCTGGCATCAGTATCCTTGCAGGTGGCCATGTCTTCTCGTTTCTTGGTATCTCTGGCAGTGGTCGGTTGGTGGAAGGTGCCTGCTGCTTTCTCAGTCCAGGTTCTTTGGATCTTAAGGAAGAGTAAGCCACGTCAAAGGAACATAAGCAATAACAACTAACAAGTGATCACAGGAGTGTCAGGAGGAAGTATAGACCCAGGAACGGAGGGCACACTGAATTGGGCATCATGGTGGGTAGAACATCTCCATGGCCCTCACCTGTGTAGATCTTGGGTTCCTTCCCTCAGCCTTTCCTTCTCTCAGGTTCTTCATCTTTCTGTTCAAGTCCTTGGACCTCTCCTTACCAAAGGTTTGGCTCTCTCTGGGTGGTTTACTTTCAGTCCAATTATTTATGGTTAAGGTGGAGTTTGTTAGGGCTTAAATGTAGGGGGCAGTTCTTAGAAACGTAAAGCATGGCCTGAATAGATTACCCCCAAGTATGTCCAACAGATTGGCCCTTCATGCACGGTGTTGGAGGAGTGTCCTGTCGGGAATGGTATTTATAAAGAGGGCATGCAGTGAACTGCCCCTGGAGAACTAGCCCATCAGGTAGGAGTATGGAGCAGTTCTGTTCTTCTAAACAATTATTACTAGGTAGTCCTTGCTTTGCATGGCATTATCTTAACCGAATCTGTATGTGTTAACTGCAACTCATGTGCTGGAAATGTCTTTAATCTGCACAGTTCTGTGGTCATGAGATGCCATGCGAAGTGAGCGATGCCTATATTAGTACTTCCTTCATACCAGTCCTTTTTCCTTGAGCTGGGAATATAGCAGTGAACCAAACAATCAAATATACCTGCCTAAATATATTCACTTCAAGTCAGGGAGAAAGAAAATACAGGTATATATATAAGATATACAGTGTGTTAGGTGGTGGATGCTAAGGCGCAAACAAAGCAAGAAGATGGTAGATTTACCTGAGGACCGGTAAATCTCTTCGGCACTTGGCTTGGCTATTTTGGTACTAGACCGCCTAAGTAATTTTTAGACTAAAGTTCCGAGAAAAGGAACAAAATACTTTTCTCTTCCAGGCCTTTCCCAAGCTGGTTTCTCTGTCTGGCTTTACCTCGTAAAATTCACTTAGATTCTATCCGCTTTTGGAAGCATACACGACCCCATCGATCCCACATCCAGCGCCCTTCTCTTTTGTCTCATAATGTCCTGGGTGTAGTTCTGCTCCAGGCCTCATCATCTGTTATTGTCCCCTTGTTTTTTATCTATTTCCCACTGTACAGGGATCTTTGTGGGGGCAGGTACTAGGGCTTACTTTGACTCATTCAAGTTTGTATTGGAAAGTTATGATGTGCCAGGCACCATGTCAGACTCTGAAAATTCAAAACTGAACAGAACAAACACATCTCTGCCTTCATAGAGTTTACAGTCTCCTGGGGGTGGACAGACACAAAGGAAGTCATCACCATGGGAAATGGCAAGAATTCGTTTTGTTGGGCTCTCTGACAGAAATATCCAAGGACCCGTTTGTTTCTGTCCTTCAAGCGCTAGCAAAGAATTGGCGTTGGATAAATGTTTGATTTAAATCAGATTGAGGATTCCAACTTTAACCCTTCATCCCACAGGTATCAACTGTCCACAGGTTTAAATGTCAGGTTGTAGGTGCCTTTGTGCTGCAGAATTGACAGTTTTGCCCCCAATGTGCAAATGAATAACTGAATAAATTTTTTAAAGATTTCTATCTAAATGGAGATTTTATGGCTTTCAGAAACCTTTAAAAACCTTCCCTTTGCCCCCTGTGAATTCTACTATGGATTGAGCTATGGCATTTTTTCAATGTCTGATTTATGCCCAGCAACAACTTAGCTTCCATAATTAATTGAAGACCCTAACAGAGGGAGAGAGCATTCTGAAATTTCCGAGGCCCGTGGATCCCACCCAGAATAGCACACAGTGACTCAGAGACGCCCCCACTGCCACTCACCTGGATCAGAGTTTCCAGCTCTGTCTGGGAAATGCCGCTAGTCAGCTTCCAGGTATATTGGGAGCCCTGCGTTGGGAGGACAGCAGGGAGGTGGCTCCACGCCCTCGCCTGGCTTCGGAGGCGCCCAAAACCACACATCACAGCAGCAGCTCCCGACTGCTGGCAAGAGGAGCCCGGAGCTTTCTGTAGCTCGTCTCAACCTCCTCCTCTGTGCCGCTGGCACTCAGCAATCTACTCGACTTCTCGGCGGTACCTTTTTAAATCTCCCCATTATGTTCAACAGCATGTCAGCTGAGAGTTCAGGCTTACGAGATCATGTCCAATGGGCCAAAGTGTCTAAAATAAATGTTAGCTCATAAAACACACGTGGCACATCTACAGGACCCAAGCAAAGCCTACACGTAGACAAAAAAATATTAAGTGAGCTTGTTTAACCTAGCAGTGACAGGTATAGGAGTGGGATTTTTTTTTCTTTGTTAACAGAGTTCTTTAACTTCCAGGCAGGCAAATAAGTTGAAAATGGAATAAACGTTGTGCACCATAGTGGAAAGCAGTGAGTGCGCCTGGATTTTTTCCAGGCTTGGAAAGTGAGTCTTCGTAAATCCATTCATTTATTCAACAAATCCTGCAGAACCTCTGTTATATGCCAGGCACAGGACTTGGCACCGAGGGTAATGTTTCTGACATTTTAAATAAAAGCCTTATGTTAAATTTAAAGAAACATTGAAAGAACTAAAAAGAAAACAAGTTATAGCAAATACTTAAAACATACTTTGAGAATATTAAACATTAATTCTTAATTCAAAATGATAACATTCATAGACTACATACTGCTACTGGCCAATTTGAAGTTTACTTAAATCTACCATTTTATATAAGCTTTACTCTTCATTCTTCCCTAAAATCCAGTGTTTAGGTATAAGGTAAAGCAAGTCTTCTATGTAACACCCCAGGTAACTTTTTCACATACAAAACATAATGATGGGAAAATTATAAAAACATATAAATTAGCCTGACCTGTGGCGTCGCAGTGGATAAAGCATCGACCTAGAAACACGGAAGTCGCCAGTTCGAAACCCTGGGCTTGCCCAGTCAAGGCACATATGGGAGTTGATGCTTCCTGCTCCTTCCTTTTAACCTTTCTCTCTCTCTCTCCTCCTTCTCTCTCTAAGAATGAATAAATCTAAAAAAAAAATTTTTTTTTAAACAAATTATTCTGAAGGGCTTGATTAAAAGGCAATCTCTATACAGACCTTAGAAAGCGTGCACACACGAAGCAATTGAATATAGACATGATTACATTCTCTTATAGTTAAGTTACATAGCAAACTGCCGGTTTATAAAGGTCATCATAATATATGAAATAAAAAAGATTATATATTTAAAGGAAATGTCCTTGAAGACACAGGGGAGTGGAGTGTGCCTGCATTAGGTGACCAAGAAAAACTGTGCCCTCGAGGAAGCCACAGCCTGGTTGGAGAAACTGACACCAGCTACCTATAAGCAGAGACACCTGCTTTTCAGACAGTGTTGAAAGCTGTGATGATAACCTGTCAGGTCGTAGGCTGGAGGGCCACCTGAGACCTTTGAGCTGAGTCCCAAAGCGTGAGAAAAACTGTCCAGATGATAACCAAATAAAAAACATTCCAGTCAATGGGGCAGCCAGTGCCCAGGTCCTGCAGAGGGAGGTGTGGGGACCCAGGAGCACAGAGAAGGCCACCTGTCCGGGTTAGAGGATGGGGTGGGCGGGGGCGGGATGAGGCCATCGGGATAGCGTGCAGGTGATGGAAGGCCGTGTGCAGAATACGGAGGTTTCTTGGAGGACGACTTGAAGCGCAGGGTGCAGTTGTGCGTCGTGTGCCATGCACCGTGGCCTGGGTTGGAATGGAGAGCACCTCTGTGAGACCAAGCTGAGCCACTTCCCTACCTGCCTCAATGACTGAGGGCGACTTGCTTCGGAGGGACGCCACGCCCACAAGCACAGGTGCGCTGCAGGTGGCTTCCTCAGCATCTTATAATTTACGGCAATTATTTTGCCTTGGATTTGCAGAATAAACAAAGGCTTTGCCGAGCACGGGTGGAGGTAATAAGTCACTGGTGCTGTGTTTGCACACTCCTCCACCGCCCACAGCATGGGCTCCCTCGGCAGCCTTGCCCGCTCTCTCTCTCTCTCTCTCTCTCTCTCTCTCTCTCTCTCTGCTTGCTGGTTTGCTTTAAACGTGTCATGTTTTCATAGAACACAACACGCATACACATTTGATACCACTTAATATTTAATTCAAATAAAATGCTTCCCTCATCAAATAAAGTGTGTACCTGTATGGATGTTTATATTCCCTTAGGAGAGTATTTTGGAAGCTATGGGACTCCCTGAAAGAACACAAAGGCATTTTAAAGGGCACGTGGATAAACTTTTTAACAATTTAATTCCAGTGTATTTTTTAATGTATAACATTCATATAAAATGAGGGCCAAATTAAACCAGCAATTTTGTAGCTATTATCGCTAGATTTTAATCAGGACTGTCAGTCCTGAAAGAAAACTTAGTCTTCAAATACATTTATTTAAAAAGTGAGTTGATTTGAAGAAAAAACAATAGTGTGGAAGGTGCTCATATAATGGCAACATTGATAAGGGACAGGAAGATTTGGTGAGACTTGCAAGACACTGCCCCCCAAAAGGGATCTTGTCATCCCCAGGCATTTCTCTGAAGTCTGTGTCCCTCTGTCTGTTTGGCGAAGAATGCCGGGTAAGCTGAGAGCAAAGCCGCAGGTGAGAGTGGCTTTGTTCAAGAGGTAGTTTAAATCATTTCTTAAAAGTTGCCCACTACTTAAATCATCCATTTATAGCCTGATTTGTCTCATTAAATATTGCAATAGAATTATATTTAGGTACAAAGCAATCTATTCATTGGGAGATCCATCCATTCCTTTACCTTGAATTTTTGAACAGGCTAAAGCATCACAACCCCCTTTCCCGGAGTAGGTGAGGCACTGTCGATGTAAACGCAAGCATTTCTACCTGGTGTGGATAAAGCACTTCATTACACCGGAGCTCAGACGTTCAGAGGGTGTGCTAACCGCCCTGCTGCTGTCGGTTCACCAAGAACGGCCTCTTGACGTCAACTCTCATTCTCTACCAAGGACCTTAGTAGAGTTGGAAGCCAACCTAGTTACAATGTCATGTCACATTCATTTTGCTGACATGTAAACTGAGTCAAGTCAGTGTCAACTGAAGCTTCGGCCATAATTCAAAGCCAGGATGCACCCTCTGCCTTAGCCCGGCTACCAGATGGCATTTCACCTGTCACCTAGAGTCTTCTTGTGTTAGTTGTTGATCTGATCTGTCTGACAAAGCAAGTGTGTGGGTTGCTAGTCTATTTTTCCCTCAAGACAGGCTAACAAACAAGGCATTACCTGGGGGACAGACGTTAGCCATGGGGAAAAGGAATTTATATTCCCTTGTATGATGCTATCACATGCTTGTCGTTAGCTCCTTCTGAAATACTTCTTGGAAACACTTCTCTCCCAGTTGTAATGTGTATTTGTTATATAATATTTTTAAACCATTTTTAAGTCCTAAGTAAAAAAAATAAAATAAAATACTGCATGAGAATAGAGAGAGAAAAGGATCTGAGAAGCAGTGGTAAAAATGACATTCTGGGACATTGTAGCTGATGATAAAGTATCTTAGTCATATCATGTTATTTTGGACATTCTAATTGGCAGAAAGAACTTCATGTCAGTATAGCACAGACCAGGGCTTACAAAACCTCTTCTGCAAAGGCCCAGATAGTATATCTTTTTAGTGGTGCAGATCATATGGTCTCTGTAACAGTTACTGAGCTGGAAAGCAGCTATGGACTATATAAACAAATCGCCATTGCTGTTTTCCAATAAAACTTTACTTACAAAACAAATAGAGGACCAGATTTGGCCCTTGAGCTATATAGTCTACCAATCCCTGAAATACAAGGTAAGAATTTGACCCTTGGAATCATACAGACCTGAGCCACATCCTGCCTCTGATGCTACCAGCTATGAGAACCTTGCTGTCTTACTGATGCACTTCTCAGATCATCAGATTCGACTTTTGTAACATGGAAATAATAAATGCCCCCCTCAGTGGGTTATTGGCAGGCTCTAGTGAGTAATGCTCCGAGAGACTAGCACAGATCTGACACAGGGAGTTCTCAGCCAATGGTGGATGCTATTCTTGCTGTGGTTCCGGGATTAAAAACCCTCACCCATTATTATCACCTCCCCCCCTCCCCCATCAATCTGTTCTGCAAAGAAGAAAGAATAACCTTAACATAGAAATTGGTTCAAGTCCTGCTTCCAGTCGTTCTGTGAATACCATTTCTATGATATCCGACATAGTAGTACTGCTCTCCTGCATTCTCTCTATAGGCTGCAGTCCCATTGAAGTAGCCCATGAACTTCTTTCATACCCCAGGACCATTACACATGCTTTCCCCTCTTTTCCAGAATGCTAGCCCCTTAGCTTTTCTCAAGGCTGGTTTCTTCTCATCCTTTAGGTACTTGCTTATATAGTACCTTCTCAGAAAAGCCTTCCTTATTCTCCTGTTGATAATTATTTCCTTCATAACTCTTAACAAAATTAGTCAGGGGCAGTCTACTCCTGTCTTATTCACAATTGAAATCATGTGTTTTGTACATGTACAGCATTCTGACACATATAAACATTCAAATAACACATGCAAAACAGAAGAATAATTAAATGATTTATCGTCATCATCATCATCATCATGAATAATACTGAAAGCATAGGATTCAATACAGATTTCACCAGTCTTTAACTTCATGATTTTTACCATTTCTATGTACCAATTGTATTATATTTTTAAGAAAATTTCTCTCTCTCTCTCTCTCCCTCTCTCTCTCTCTCTCTCTTTTACTTAGTTGCCTATGAAGCCAGGGATTAACAAACCACAGCCCTCCAAATCTGGCCCTTCAGCTATTTTTGTGAATCAAGTTTTACCGAAACATAGCCATGCCCATTTATTTCTGTATTGTCTACGGATGCTTTCACACCATACAGCAGAGTTAAGTAGAGATTGTCTGACCTACAAATCTGAAAATATTTACTACCTAGTCCTTTATAGAAAATGTTTGCTGAGCCCTGTACTAAGCAGTGAATGTCCCTAATTTCCATGTGTGATATGCTGGGGTGTTTTTCTTTCCATTTTCATTAACAACAATGTCGTAACTATTAAGATTTTTTAAGTATTTGCTCAAGGACCCCCTAAAAACATCTTGCTTGCCACTTCTGGTATGTGAGCCACACTTTGGGGATCATTCGTGGTCCCTGAACAGTATCTGCTGACTCTGCCCCTGGTGAAATTTCAGGATGTGGGGGCCAAACTTGGTGCAGGATAGAATGTTTTCCCCCTAGAAGACCCTTTGGGTGGCTCCTGGTCCAATTCCTAAGCTGACCCAAGAGGAAAGTCATGGGCCTTTGTCCCCACCACGTGAGGCACCTGCCTGGCATGCTCTTGCTAAACTTTGCACACGAGGCGGCTGGGAGCCTGATGCGAACATCTGCATTACGGATGTCATTATAACAGGCATCAAGAATGCCACTGCTCTCCCAGAACACCCAGGCTCTTGACAAGATAGATGAAACCTACAGCTCTCTGTACCTGACTTCCAGAAATCAGGACTGCCAGCTTTTTCTCGTGTTATGAACAGCCGGTGGCTGTTCGGTTAGATGTCTGTTGTCAGGAAAATTCTGCCTTCCAGAATATTCCCCAGATTTACATATTGCCTTATGAAATCTCTTGTAGAGAATGTAAAGGAACTTGCAGATATCTTTTTTATTTTTGTTTTTCAATGACAGTCATTTGTGTTGTCATTATCTCAGAGTGAAGGGTATCAGTCAGGCCACTTTTGGGTTGTACGGGGTAGAACATGCAACCCATATGACTTAAATAATTATGCAGTGTACTGGTTCATGTAACTCAAAAGTCCAGGATAAACCAGCTTCAGGTATTGCTAGTTCAAGCCTTCAAATTATATCACAGGGGCTTGTTTTCTCTAAATAACTGTCTTTGGTTTGCCTCTGCCATGCAGTCTCCATCTTGAGCCAGTCTCTCTCCTTATGGGGACCAGATGGCCATCAGCAGCCCCCACTTCCTGTCCTCTTAGGGGTAAGCCCAGACTCCAGGATCTGGTCTCTCTCAGAAGTTCCTTCAATATCTCATGACATTTGATTGGCTCTGATAGTGTCAGGCCCCACCAATCACTTTTGCCAGAGAATTGGGATGATGCTCTGATAGGTCCAGAGCATGCCCTCCTGGAGCTGGGAGGGACTACATCCGAATCACGTGGGCTCTGACTGGGGATCCCCAGACAAGACCAGAGCTGTTATCAGAAGTAGGATGTATGGCAGACAGGGCAAAACAATCCAACAGCAACCAATTCCCACTCCATGGAAAGCTGGCTTGCTCTCAGGGCCTGGTCTTCCACTCTGTTTTTGCCTCATGATATCTCTTTCTTGGCACTCTTGACACTTGGGGCCAGATAATTTTTTGTTGTGGGGGTTATCCTGTGCCTATAAAGTCTAGCTACCTCCTTGGCCTCTACTCACTGCACACTAGTAGTTTTTCCCTTCCCTTCATACCTAGGGTTGTGACCACCAAAATGTCCCCTGAGAGCCCAAGTCTTCTGGGTTGAGAACCACTGTCTACTGGTGCCAACTTGACAGTGGTGAGCAGAAGGTGTTAACTCATCATTCACCAGGAAAGGCTACTCAGAGGAGAAAGGGCAGTTTCTAGGACTGTGGTTGACAACCTTTCAGCAGAGGATTCAACATCTTCATATACTCGTGCCTTCTCCAAATGAGTCTGGGGAAGGCCTTCAGAACCCAACCCAGACTCAGTCCAGCCAGACCTGTCTGCAGAAGCAAAACCAGGTGGCGCGGGCCAGTGTTTGAGAGTCCTGAAGTCAAGAAGTTCTGGGTTTAAATCCCAGCTTCACCACATTCTTGGTCTGTGACCTTGGGCAAGTTGCTTAAGATCTCAGAGCCCGGATTGTCTTTCCCCTGTAAAATAAAGGCAATTTGAGAGTTAATATGAGATGTAAATCATAATGAATGACAATTATTTAGCAAAAAGGCAGGCCTGAAATGATCACTCAATCAATAGAAACTGTAATTGTTTGTGGCATTATGATCAAGACCATGATCCTTATTATTCAAACCAGGTTTTTCTAATCACACACCATGACATTTAGGGCCATATAATTTGGGGAGGGGTGGGGGCTGTCCTACACCCTGTAGGGTGTATAATTGTATTCCCAGCCTCTACACACTAGATGCTAGCGGCCATCTCCCAGTTGTAGCAATCCAAAATGTTCCCAGACATTGCCAAATATCCCCAGGGAAGCGGGGGAGGGAGATAGAAAGGGTTTAAAATTGCCCTTGATTGAAAACCATTGATTTAAACACACTCGGATGACCATCTGGGGGCAATAATAATTCTCTTGCTATATGTCATTCCCCAAGGCTGGTCCCATAATTTTCCCAATAAAAATAAAGGGATGCTGCCTAACCTGTCAAGGAAAAAGTTTGAGGTGCCTGAACCGGGACCTGATATAATACCCGCATGACTGTTATTAGCAACTCCAATTTCCTGAGCAAGCAGAGAGAGCAGGAGAGCATCCCGTCTCCTCTGGCCTTTATCTCTCAGCCCAGAAATGCTGCCTCAAGACTCCCAGATCACACTTGTTCTATTTCCAGTTTCAATCTGGCCCAAGGGATCCGTGCAGGGTGTCCAGTTCGTTGCTCAAAATGTGTCCTAATGTCTGGCTACCAGATGGGAAATCATTGCTCTAAAACTTGGCCTGCACTTTGTAACGAAAATGCTTGTTAGATTTAATGAAAAACATAGGTCCGACCATGAATCGTGGAGCTTTTATAGATGCATATGCAGGGACATGTAGATGTACGACACAGCTGGTGATCTGGGTGTCTCCAGTGAGGAGCCTTCATTTTCCCGTGTTCCCCTCTCACGGAAGTTCCTTGGGATCAGTGGGAAGCTCAGTCAGTTTTAGAATCTGGTAAACTCGGCTTCCAGCACCTCCATTTGGAACCAGCAGAGCATTGTGGTAAAGAACATAGAATTTGGAGTCAGTCAGACAGGCCGAAATAGCGACAGACTAGATGTGTGCCCCTGGCACGCCATCGGTGCTTAATACACGTTGGTTGACTGTTGAACATTGCTTAGACTCACTCAGTTGTCTACACAACATTGTCAAATCTTAGGTAGTAAATTATATAGCCTATGCAAAACATTTAGTACATAGAAACACTAAAAAAATATAGTTATAGTATGTAACAAATTTTGGGGATTTCAAACCATTTCGTTCGTTCTTGATTCATTCAACTAATATTTATTTAGTGTTTGCTTTGTGCACTGTGCTAGAAATTAGCAATTCAACAACTCAAATAGACTGAGATGAGCAGCTGCGTACTGTTTTTAAGTCCCTAAAATTGTAAATGTTTCACATGTAGAAAAGAAGTCTTTTTTATCCCATCTGAACCCAACATGTGACAACTCTCCACAAAACAGAATTGTCGTCAATTATTTAACCTCCTCAAAAAATTAGGTAGAAATTCCAAGGAGAATTTCCTTCTCAGTTCCTGCCACATCTCCACAACATTCAATGATATTTTTTAATTTCCAAAAAGAAGTGAAGTTTCCAGGCAAGGCACTGACAAGTAAGTTTTAACAGGATTTATGGCGGGCTTACTCCTGATGTGTCCCCAGAGTCTTTGATTTATTTAGTTTATCCTATAGCCTAAGAACATGGGTTAGATATATGAGGAATGCAGTTCTGAGGCCAGCGTTGTGGTTTTTCTGTGTCCTTGGTTGGCTAAAATTCCCTCTCTGGGCATATTTACTTACTGTTATGTCTTAGCATGATTTAACTGCCAATGAGCCTTCGCCTGGGGACCTGGACCACCTCCAATGCCATCTTGTGGTCGCACAAATAATCCTAGTCCGGAGTGAATGGAGGACCGCCCCACCCCAGTGAGTCTGAGCGGTAATGAGATGATACCTTTTGACTAAACACCAGTCAGAGGAGAGAGGGCTCACCGGGCAGCACCCGAGTCAGGGCGAGGACCGAATGACCCAGCCGCTTCCCTCAGAGGCAAGGTTTTCATAACAGCTGCTCTTGAACATCCCAAATCCCAATCTAATAATAAGAATCATTATTATCATCGTCCTCCAACGTTTACAGAGAGCCTTCCCTCGGACACTTCTTTACCCCTTTCCTTATTCCAGCAGCTACTACACACCCTCCGGGTTTTGCCTTCGACTTGACCTCCAACGGGAAACCTTCCCTAGTCGTTCACATCTGAAATAGACATTGTCCCCCTTTCTGATCACTTGCTGTCACACTTCCTGTTTCATTTTATTAATAGTACTTACTACCGCCTGGAAATACCATGTGTATCTTTTTATGTTTTGTTTTGTTTACTGTCATTTCCCCTCATTAGTCTGTAAGGGTCATGACAGCAGGGATCCGACAGCAAGAGCAGAGGATGGAACCTAGAAGGTTCCCATTCGCTATCTGCTGAGTGAATGAGTGCTGGGTGCCTGGCCCTGAGCTGAGGCCCTGCTGAGCGCTGGCTTTTGGGAATTTGGCCATTCAGATCCCGCCCACAGCTGCAGGTGGAAGTATGTGTTGTTATTGATCCTGGAGACTGGCCAAGATTGGGTAACTTGCTTGAGAGCCCACAGATAGTAAAAGATGGAGCCCCGATTTGCTATCTTGTCCCGGGGCCAGCCCTCTAAGCCTTTGCAAACTGTCTCAACTGCATTCCCCACTTCATTTCTGAAGGAGGAGGCTCCTCTGCATTCCTGTTTTCCAGGTCACTGCCCCAGTCCTGGCCCGCCTGTCGATTTTGCACAAGTCTAAATCCCTTGTTGGCTGTGGCTTTCTCTCCCCCATTAGCATCCAGGGCTCACGTGGCATTAAATGGTTAAAAAAAAAAAAAGAGTACATGTCATTAAACTCTTAGGTAATGGAGTCACTTTAATATTGGGAGATTCTACCACAGGATAATGCTTTTTGGCACGATCCTGTGTAAGCAGGATGCCTGCAGTGGAGAAGGTATGCGCAGGGAGAGCGAGGGGGCATCTGTTTGCCTTCAGTTCCTCTGACAGCCAGGACCCGCGGTTTGTTTGTGTCAGTGTTCCCAGGGATGGTAACTATGATTTCATGAAAGGGTCAAACAGAGCCCATCAACCCTTTTTGCTTGCTTGGGACCCCACGCCCAACCCTTCTCTCCTGCCCTCTTGTCTTTTCTCAATTAAGTCACATTCCACTGCCTTTTATTGTATAACCTCTGGACAAAACACTCTTCCACACACACCTTGCTTAAGGCAAAGTAATAGTGCTACTGGCCAGGAGCCACCAACTAATTGCTTTATGCCCAGCTCCCCTCACCGGAGGCACGCCCAGCATTGACAAATCCATGGCTGTTTCCCTTTTTTTTTTTTTTTTTTTGAGGTTTCTGAAACAACTGGTGAAATATTAATTGGGAGGGAGATGGGGGACGGGGTGGGGATAAATACCCTATAGCCATTGGCACCTTTTACTCAGTCTATGTAATCTCCTATTATTTTGATCATGGATATCTGGTTTTTTAATTTCCTGTAATCCACCAAAGAATGTTGTTCTCTTCCTTAAGGACATCTGTGGTCTCTGCTTTTTCATGTTCCAAAAATCAGAACAGAGATGTTTTGTCAATGACTGGGTATTTTATTAGAAATCCAGAGATTCCCATTAACTTGAATTATTTTTATGGCTCTGATCAACTTTTAGGTTAATAATTCATGATATTTAATAACCTGTTAGGATCATCACCAAAATTATTGATTTAATAATATTTGGTCATTAATAATGAAAAAGGAGGGGGGATGATTTTTCTTATCACTTACATCAATTTATTCTTTATTGCCTTGCAAATCTCTGGGAGAGCCAATAATCTTAAGGGTTTTTAATATCCCATCATTCTTCTTGGTTGAAACCAGAAAAAAAAAAGTTCCACATTTTAAAATATCTATATTCTTGATGTTCAAAGAGTACAATTAAGGTGAATCTTTAAGTTAATCCCACCTCCTATTCATTCTTGACTTAAAAATTTTGCGAGAGTTTGTAGAAACTACAGTTCCCCACCCCCTACCTAGAGATCCAATGGCATGGTTCAGTTGACCTTCTTTCTCTTTTTCATTATCTTCTGTTGAATCATATTGTAATCACCTCTTTTGTTTCTTCTGCTTATATACTTTGTAACTCTATACAAGGACGGAGCTGAAAAATTCATCATCAATTTGTTTTGGCAACTTGGAGTTTCAAATAGTTTTCCCATTGAATTTCCTGTAGAGGTCATATCCGTGATGAGGTTCGAGCATTTCATCTTATATGAAAAAAGGAGTAAAAAGTCAAATGTGTGAACCAGATATGTGAGTATTGATTAGGTTTTTGAAGTTATTAGATTTTATTTTCAGTTTGAAAATAACCTCTTTTGGAAGCTCATTAGAAAGTTGCCCTCCTTGTTGAACTATCTCCGTGAAGGCATCTTTTTGCAATAATAAATAACTAAATCTTTTGGCTGGCTTCCAAGACGTACCTACTTTATCCCAAATTCTATTCAATACCTAATGGTGTTATGGCAAGTTTCCAGAACCTAACCTTCCAGGCAATGAGAAATTTCCCTCTAGAATTGCATTTTGATGGGAACTGATTTTCTGTATTAGATAAATAATGGACAATATATGTACAGCTTTAGCTCAAGAAGCATCATCAGAATTCCCCTACCTGAGGCTCTATCTGCCAGCCGCCAAAACATCTGCATTAGAAGTGACTCAAGTTGGGGGTGGGGGGAGCAGCTGTTATGTCTACTATAGGATGCCAAAGCATCTGGATATTTGGAAATATTCTGATAATTAACTCTGTGTTTTACTTTTTGTCATGGACACTCAGCATGAGTTTGAAGGGAAGGAAGAGAAAAAGAAAGAAAGAAAGAAGAGAGGAGAGAGGGAGGGAGGGAAAAGGAAGGAATAAAATTCCCATAGTAAAACCATGAAGAGGGAAGGATACAGTTAACAGACAGTAGAAACAGCCTGTGTAAAACTCGAAGGATACCCACCACTTCCTTAACTGAAAACACACTTTTGGGTTTACACTAGTGTTTCTAAATCCTGGTGTAACACAGACACTTCATAAGTGGCTCCCCCATTGTTAATCGATATGCAAAAATGGAATTATGCAAGAACACAGAATACCTTGGGTTTTGAGTTGAGCAGCCCTTGTAATTTAGGATAAAGCACTGTTCTTCGACTTGTGAATTAAGACCCCATTCCATTAGTCCAGTCAAGATTGTGGATTATGACCAGCATTTAAAGAAAATACAACAGAATGAAATATGTCTAAGTTCCCTGGATGTAGAAAGGGAAATAATAGTTTTAAATAGCAGTTTTATTATACATATAAACACATGTGTACTGGTTCAGAATATCATTTGTGTTTCTTATTATGGGTCAAGTTCAAAAGAAGTTCAAAGCCCTGGTGTAGCAGGTCTAACTTCTCACGTGTAAGCGCAGAGACGTAACCTGACAACAAGCTGTTATGCAAGAATTATGTATCAAGAAACATCCTTTGTTTGTTGGTTTGCTTTGCCTGTGTCTGAGCAAAACAGAGGTATCTTCAGGTTCTACCTCTATCTTTCTTTCTCAAGTGCTCAGCAGACAGCAAACTCACCAGCCATTTCTCAGGGAGAAAAAAATGCCTTCTCATCTCAGATAGTACCTTTAAGCGGAAGTTTATAGATGGCCCTTTCACAAAATTAAAATATTCCAAATGCTTAATACATATTTATGCATTGATTGCTTTGCTTGAGGAAAGACACAAGCCAAGAAGCCAAGAAGACATTGTTTGGGAAAAATATTTTGTCCAGTTTCTAGGAAAAGCAGTCTGGTTTTGAAACAGGACAGAAGGGAAATGTAGACTAACTCAAGCTTCCAGCACAACGAATAACTTAGTTAACAATCGTCTCGCTTCTTCATCCCGCTGCCGACAGTTTCAGCCCCCGAGGTAGACTGAGCCCGCCGACCGGGAGGAGCGTGATGAAGACTTGCCCCTTACCTCCTCACAGGCAGACTGAGTATTTGCTGTTGATGTGAAGCCAGCGGCTCTCAGCGGCATGGTCTTTTGGGTTCAGGTTTTGATGTTCCATGATGAATCCAGCTCTTGCCACCTAGGTTTTAATATTCATTGTTAACTTGAGGAGCTGACAACGGAAGGGACAAGATTTCATTATGAGTCTCTGAACTTACACCAGTTAGAGGAGTGGAAAATAGATTTTACCCAAGAACATTTTTAATGTTATGTCAGAGCCCAATTGATCTGATGGACTTTTAATGACTTCACTGATGATAAGGGAGATCATGACTTAGACCTACTTCAGCCTGTGTGGAAAGGTTGATGGCAATTTGCATGGTCTGATGAGATCTGAAGTGGAAGGAAATAGACTTCTGAGTTCAAAGAGATTGCACCCTGCAGAGGTGCCCTGATCCGCAGGCGGCTGGGTGTGTTGACCATTGGGCACACGTGCTATTAATTCTGCACGTCTCAAGTCATCCAAACACGTCTGCAGAAGTTAGAAGCCATTAGAAAAGCGGTCAGGCCAGAGGCTGGACTCACATTCAGAGGCTAGAAGACCTGGAAGAACACTGCATAGAGGAGGGCTGGGGACAGAGAGTGAGAAAGTGTCCCCACTGTTACAGACCTCTTAGGCTGCTAAGAGCACTACTTGCAATCCACAGAAAGCACTTTTCACTGGCATTTTAACCAAATAGGAGGTTTAGCAGGACATTATCACCTGGAGTGCCCAGTAATGGGTAATTGAGTAGGGAAGGAGGCTGTGCATTTCTGATTAATATTTACCAAAGTCTTTGTGTGATTTTTTTCTCTAATGTTAATGCTGCGCTGGTCGAGTTGAACAGAAAGGACACTGTGGATTGAATTATGGTACTGTGCCCATCAAATTCTGCCTCCTCTCTGCTTGGCTTATGATGAATACCATTCTTTAATAGCAGACTGGTGTTCGTGAAGAACTTATTACGGAGGCTAAGAGGAAGCCAAGAATGAAGGAATGCCCGACTGGCAGCGATCAATCACCTTCTTTTAAAGATGAACTGATCCTTCTTTTTAAAGTAACAGTTCAGGCGAAGGTCTCAAACATAAATATGCAAAGCATCAGAGCAATTACGGTTGCCTGGTCCTGTTAGTGTTTCCGTGCATGTTTGGGGAGAAGATGAATCCCACCCTTCAAGCCGAGGTTCCTTCCCGGAGAATGAAGCTAGGCCCTTCTCCAGGGAAGGGTTCCTATTAAACAAAGGTTAATTATTGGCACCAGCAGAATAATAATATCCTAACACAAAAGGACAAAGTCACATTCGGTTAATGATGTCTACATTGTAGGAGGCAGTGTTCAAGCAGAGTCATTCCTGGAAGAGCTAGTTAATGAATGAGTGCCTGAGAAGGAAGGGGTGACGTAAGGTGCTCTTCAGGGCCCTGACTTGCGCCCCAACCCAGGGCCTGTTTCTGTGGCCTCACAAAACTTGCAATGCCTTTTTCAGTTTACTTCTGACCTGGGCATCCCCTGCTCAGGAGCCTCTAAAGCAAATTTTCTCCACCTTGACTCTTGGGGCATGATAACTCTTTGCTCTGGGGCTCTCCTGTGCACTGTAGGATGTTAGCGGCATCCCTGGCTTCTACCCACCAAACAGCGGCAGCGCCTTACCTCCCCATATTGTGAAGACCAAAAATATCTCCAGATATGGCAAATGTCCCCTGAGGGACAAAATCTGCCCCTGTTGAGAACCACAGCTTTTTAAAGATACCTTGCTATCTATAGAAAAGTCCCTCTCCCACAAATGCCCAAGGGTCTTGGCCAAATCTCCTTTGCCAGTTTATTGACATTAACATGCCCTTCTCACACTTTCTAAAATGTCCCAGGAGCAGCTCTCTCCCTGTGTCCTCCCTGTGGCTGTTCCCTCGTAGAGCCTGTTCACTGTGATGCTCTGAGTCAGAACAGGACCCAGGCTATGGATGCTCACTTGAGTGGCCCTTCTCCCAAATCTATTCTCTCTTCGAGACCTGGTCCCAGTGTCCCCATTTTCAAAAGCCTCCAGGTCTATCGTAGTTATTGAGATCATGAACTTGGGAGCTCTGCTGGGTGCACTTCCTTCTCCTCCACACGCTAGCTGTATGACCTTGGGCCAGTTTCCTCAACTGCCTTGTGCCTCGGTTCCCCCATCTATGACGTGGAGATAATAGAGGGACTTACTTTATAGTGTTATTGTGAGGATTCATGAGAAAAACACCTTGCCCACGATAAATGCAAGCTCCCCTGTGTTAGCTGTTAGGATGTCTTAGTCTGAAGGTCTCGTCCTTTTCTGTAGACTTGGGTTGTGGTCTCAGTTTCCTTTGTAGCATATTTTGTAGACTACATTTTTCTGAACCCACATCAGGACCTATCACGTGACAGAGGTGAAACAACAAGCCAGAGTTCTGAAATGTGAGCTACCTGAAAAGCCAGGGCAAATAGTTATCAAAATTATGGTCCATGTGTGTGTGCCTGTGAGGGCCAAATGTACCCTCCCAACAAATCTTGTTGGAGGCCCACATCCTCTTTGTCTCTGGTGTGTAGGGAGCCCCTGTCTAATATTTGCTGATTTGAGTTCTTTTAATTTCATGAGAGGAAATTCTCTTTAAAAGACTTCTCTCTCCTTATGACCCCCTAAGTCCCTTATGTCCTTCAGTTAAGGAAAGTGTGGCTTTTGCAAATACTAATTTCTCAAATTCAGCTCTTCACCTCCTACCAGTACATTCAGGATGAGACTTCTTATTCTTCAGGACTTGTGGAAGAGTGTTTTTAGACATACAATTGAAAGTCCACCTGGGGAGCTGGATCAAAATGTACATTTCTAGACCTCGGCTCAGACTTAATCAGCAATTCTAATGAGGGGGCCTGAAAATCTGAATTTCCCAAAGCATCCCAACTAGGTGATGTCCAGTGATCTGGAGGACTGCACCATTAGAATAAACCAGCAAAAACATGGCAAGGCCCCTGCTGTAGCAGAAAGCCTGAGCTTGGAAACGCTGCCATCTTTGTGGGGAGAGCGAAAGAGCGGCTTTCCTCTGTGCTCTGTGTCCTGCTCTGGATAATATAAATTGTGCATAGGGAGGACTTTTCATCTTTCAAAGAAAGGATCGTATTCTTATTCCGTATTCGCAACTCTTAAAAACAAGCCTCCCCGAGGGGGAGGGCTAGGAGTTTACAAGCCCAGCTGGAAGAGGGCATGTGTTATTGGCAAAGCAAAGGACAGCAGGGACAGTTGACGAGTTCGGAGAATTATCTCAGAGCATCAGGAGTGGAGAGTGTGACTTCAGAGCATCATTTTTTGGGACGGCTATGTGACCAGGTGCACCCAAAAGGATTCCATATGGCTCCAGTGTGCTGGTGGGGCTGGATGCATATTTGAGCATAACCCAAAGATATGAAACAATCCGTCTTTGGTTTATTCCTGGGTGATTAATCTCTCCTCGATGTCCAAGACCTGTCTGATGATTCATTTACGTTCTCCCGCAACCAAGAATCTGTGTCACATCCTAGAGACAACAGAGCCCCACGTCTGCGGTGATTTATTTAAGAAACAAAAGCAAAGAGGCTGTAAGTCTCTCCTTCAATGTCCTTGTTTGCCAATAATTTCTTGCCATTGATTTCTTTCCCTTCTTCCCTGTAGTTTCGAAAGAAAATACAACTCTCTCTTTTGACTCCCTCCCCCGAAAGACTCATGACCTTCGTTTGGATTTTTGCATTATCGTTTTCCAACTGGAGGTGCTTCAGACAGACCTCTGAATTCTCATCCTCTTTTCTCCTGATTTCTCCCCTCTCCTTTCAAACATTTTTACACCTCTATTTTTAATACATAAATAGATAAATAACTAAAATACATGAATACACTTCTATGCCTCAGTTTCCTCATCTTAAATAGGTATAAGTATAGCATCTGCCTCATAGGGTTTTGAGGATAAAATGCGTTGAAAGCTAAAGCTTTTAGAAAAGTGTGGGGCCACAGAAAGAGCTCTGTGAACTAATCATTTCATGGGGGTATGTGTCTGTCTCAGTAACCTGTCATCTGTCTCTACCTTTCTCTGCCCATGCGCTTCCTTTGAAAGCCACCCTCACCTCTCCCCTGCCCTTCATCACCAACCTCTTGGGCAAAGTCCTCATTTTCTCCTCCTCACCCCATCTCTTCCCACTTGGTTTCGGCCAAACCCAGCTGGTCCCTGATGATTTTCTCATTGCATCAGCTGTCCAGTGGCCTCTCCTCTCTGCTCGTCCCACCTGAAGGTGCCACCGTATGCACCTGACCTTGGGATTCCTCCTTTCTTCTGTTCTCAAGCCTACCATGAAGCTATGTTGACATCTTCCCTTTCAAAAGAATTGTTCTTTGGTGATGGTTGCTGTCATTTTCCTAAATATAACAAATCAGAACCTCGGACTTCTAGAAAGTCACTCCTGATCTGTGTTGTGACTCTCAATGTCATGCTCCTTCCCCTCCTCTGTGACTATGTGTTTCCTCTGCTCTTCTTCAGTTGACCCCATAAGTGCCGTGGCTCCGTGGGCTCTGTTCTGGGTTCTGATCTCATATCTCTTCAGACCCAGAGATCTCTTCCTGTGGTTCTGGCTTGCTGTTCTCACTCAGCCTAGTTCTGTCCTTCGCTACACCTTGTAGCGTGACATTCAGGACTTAAGGTTCCATTTAAGAGAGAGTGTTTGAATACAGAATTCTAAAAGAAAAAAAAACCCCATGTTATGCATTAATCAATACTTGGTGGCATGCTAGTTGAGAATCACTGAAGGAACAAGAAGGATCTAGTTACATAATACAAAATATAAAAATTGATGTTGTAAGCAGGGAAGGCAGGTCGATATCTGTTAGAGCCATTGAGACATGAGGTAAAGGATATTGGAAGTATGGTGGTAAGGGGTGGAAACTGAGACCAGAGTGAGTCCGAAAGATATTGCAGAGGAAAGTGTGGGGAAAGATTAAACTAAAATACGATTTGAAAAAGCAGGTGCAAAACCTAAAATAAAAGCTACAGAAAGAGCTTGAGGGTTTGAAATGGAGGCAGAGACGGGAAATCGTTGATGGTTCTGGAAGATGAGGCTGTGGTCCATTTTTGGTGTATTGAGTCAGATGCCAGCTGACATCTAAATAGATATCGGTACACCTAAATAGACTGTGTACGGTGGAAGGTAAGAGACGGAGAGCAGGAGAGTGGATCTGAGTTGCCGTTTTAGAAGCCACCCACATATGTGTGGTTTTCAAAAAGCTCCCTCTGCGAGAGAGGATACAGAGAGATAGGAATAAAGGAGAGAGGAAGGGAAAAGAGGAGCCTACCCAGGAGACAAGGGGCCGATGGAGAAGTATGCGCTCCGAGAAGTTAAGAAATCAAGATGACCATTAGAGGTAAAGGGAAACGGTCCCAGCAGGGTCCACTGAGTGAGGAAGAATAGATCTGTGTAAGACTTGGGCTTGAGCAGGAGTAGGTCATTCATTCACTCAGTAAATATGTACTAAGCAGCTCTTATTCTCCAGAAAGTGTGCTGGGAAGAACCATTCAATATGGGGAATCCATCAATCAGTGTAGTCTAGGTTTTGCTACAACGACTCAGATCTCTATGGCTTACAATAACAAAGGTTTATTTCATACTCTTCCCAGGAGCTCTGATCCTTGTCATTCTTATTCTGGGCCCAGACTGATAAAGGAGCCATCCTTTGAAACATGGCAAAGAGAAAGAAAACATGCATCTACAATTAAAGCTGTTTTTGGACGTGGAAACAAGTCAGTGGCCACCTCTCACTGGCTCCAAGAAGGCAGCTACATGCAATTCTAGGGCATGTCTGCCGAGAAGTGAGCAGGAGCATTTGTGTACAGCCCCGATGACTTCCAGAGTGGATGGAATTCACAGCCCTAAAGAGTTACACTTTATTTCCTTACACCAAGGATAACTACACAATTTTCAAGGTCCAGTGCAAAATGAAAATACAGGTTCCAGGCCAGGGCCTGGGACGTTAATCTCCTCTTCCCTCTGGCTCCCCACCCTAACCTGTGGTAGCCAGACAACCCCCAAATGATTGTTACCTCAGTAGCGGGTGAACTTGTTACTTGGATCAGGGGTAGGCATGAGGCCCCCACTGGCCACACTCTGGAGAGAGCAGTGGTCCCACACTGAGAAGCATGAGTCTGACCCTCCCCCACCCATACCCAAGCCCCCATTGGGAGCTGAGAGTCATGCTAAGATGTGGGCCTTTCCCCGTCTCATCAACATGACCCAGTCACCACCGTAGGCAGAAAGTGGTGGCAGTAACAGAGCTGAACCAGGGAGGACCTTGTAGCCAGAGGGCAGGCAGTGAGCAGCTGAGATCTCTTCCCAGAGACGGTAGAGACGCCCATGAACCAGGGCTCAGATGCTCCCACCCCCGTGTGTGCCCTGTGTCCCAGTGGACTTCACTTACAAAACTCACATTCAAAGATGAAATTACTAAGACAGCAACCACAGAGCCCCTTTGAAAGCAGGATCCTGTGCAATGCACTGCCCTACACCCATTGTAAGGCCTTGGTTTTTTTAAAAAAAAAAAAAAAAAACCACTTCTCCCTTCTACCCTATCACTTGTCTTTCCTACTTCTCTTTTTCATTTCATTTGCCCTTGAAATCATAATCAGATGAGGGGTCATCCTAACAGGAAATTCATTTTTAATAGAGCATAAATCCCTACCAACTGAGATTACATGAACGCTCTTGAAAATACCCTAGTCTTTATTAATAGTCTTTCTGAGATATTGGACTCTGTAACCCCCACATTTGGGCCCGGGGAAAAGTATGATCAGGGGGTGAAATGCACAATCAACTTTGCAAATTCCATAGTTTGCAAGTTTGAGATTTACTCAACGTCTAAAGATGTCAGCAGCTGCTTGCAGTGCGATTGCATATTCGATAAGCCCGCAGAGGGGGGCAGCCTGCAGAAGTCAGGCGTCAGGGAAACAGAAATTGTTGGTCTTCAAGTTCTCTCCAGTATTGTATCTGTCTATAGCTTACAACAGCAGATTAGCGGACTCAACATATACGGAGACCGCAGTAAGAGTGATGCTTGCTGACATTATCAGCAATTCCTGGAAGGGAATTTTCTTACTTTTTTTTTTTCTTTCTTTCCAGAATTTATTTGTCCCCCTATATACTTGGCTGTTCTTTATCCCATTGCTGTTTATCTCCCTGAAATAGTTTTGGGTATCAAACCATATTAAATCCACTTATTTAGTGTTTCTTTATCTCTGTTTGGTGTATCAGTGTTTATTTATCAGCCACTCATGTGTCTAAAATGTACCTGACTGCTGCCTGCCTGTTCTGTGTGCTGGCATGTGCCCGACTGGGCTGCACATATTTTTGCAACGTTCAGATAATAGAAGTCTTTTGGTAAATATAATTATTGAGAAGTCCTGAAGAGAGGTTCAGAGTATCTGAGAAGCAAATCAAACATTCCTCTGTACCCAGAATGTGCCATAATGCTCAGAAAAATTGTGCCCTAGAATTGACTTTGAGGGTTTTTTAAACAATGACAAAATCTGGCAGTCCTTAGGATCAAGTCAGTCGCCTTTCTCTCTCTTTCTTTCTTTTTTTTTAATTAATTGACTTTAGAGAGAGAGAGAGAAGCATTCCTTTGTTGTTCCACTTAGTTGTGCACTTATTGGTTGCTTCCCATATGTGTCCTGACGGGGGATCGAACCCATAACTTTGGGGTTTGGGACAACACTGTAACCAACTGAGCCAATCACCTCTCTTTAACACTTTCAATACCTCACTCCTCCTCTTATTACAAATTGACAAGTATTAGTGTTTGTATAAAGCAGCCTCCCCCAGTGGTGTGCATGTTCCATGAACCGACCCAGGACTGTATGAATTACCTGGTTCTCACTCAGTGTCGGCTTTTCAACACATAGCACAGGCCTGATAGACAAGAAGAGATCTGTAACATTTCTTGAGTGGGGATCGCATGCTTGGCCCCGTTTGAACCAGGTCTTTCTTTTTCTCTAATCTCTCATAAATTTATGCCTGGGATTACTCAGTTACCTATATGCGGCCTTTGGACAGGGGTACACAAAACATCCATGAAGAGACGATCTCAGACGTGTACTCAGAAGCCGTGCTTTGGAGCCAGACACACCCGTGTTTGTTCCTGGCCTCGAGCCTTGTTAGTTGTCAAACCTGGGACGTGTCCTGTAACCTCTAAGTTGCAGGCCCTCACCTAAAAAGCAGAAACAGTACTAGGACTCCCCCCTCCCTTCAGGGGCAGGCTGTGAAGATGAAATGATCAAGGCAAATTGTCAAGTAGACAGCAAGCACTTACTAAGTAGTAGCTGCCACACTGCTGTTCCCATTCCCATAGTCAATCAGACTTGGGGGGCACCCGTATCAGCGTGTTAGAAAACTGTGGCAGAAAGTCGGTATCTCGGTGAGCACTTCTTGCTGTGTTGACTCTAGACATCTCACTGTTCTAGGTAGTCCCCAAATAGCTGCCCGTGCCGAGACACAGACAGTCCTGGCAGTCAACACAAACCCCGTTTCCACTAAACTCTCCCAGAGTGGACACAGGAAAAGAGCGAGGTGATTATTCGGGACTTCTGCTTAAATTATTTTGTGCCTGGGGTGTGTATTTATTTGCCTGCGGCAAATTTTAGAAGCATGAACAATGCAAAGCATGAACAACGCACGTGTTCACCAATATTTTAAACCTGTGCCCAGCAATTCTGAGTCTGGATCTAAGAGGCAGGGAGGGACCTCCTTTGGGTTTTACACACTAAAGTGTCTTCCTTGCATGCGGGAAGTACTAATTCTCAGCGGTGTGTCCCAGGATGACGTGTCCCTGCAGGGGCCAGAGCTCACGCAGTTTTGTGTCCCCGTTACCATATTCGGCTTCTTCATTCATCCGTTTATTCGCTCAGCTAATACTGACGAGGCCCTGTTCTGCACACCATTTGGAAACTCCAGCAAGGTGTTTGCCCTTGTGAATCCTACCTTCGAGAAGAGGGAGGCCATAAATACATGCTCTAATTTTAGGTACTGCTTGGTGCCATGACAGAAAAAAAAATAATAATGTGAGGCAAAGAAACAGAGAATGAATGTGGGGGAGGGGTGCACTTGCAAATATTTTAATTAGGTCATCAGAGCAGAATGAAGTGAGGGGATGAGTCACGTGAGATTGAGGCAAAGCATATTCCAGACAAGACAGCTGCAGGGGCAAAGCCGCTGGGGAGGGAGGTGCAGGGGCGGAGATGGGAGCGAGGGGACTGTAAGGGGAGGTGAGACCCGAGCAGGAGCACAGGCCGATCCCGCAGGGGATCCGGGATCAGGGTAAAGAAGTCTGAGTTCATGTGGAACGAATGAACATGAAGGGAAGGAACGAGCACGTGTGGGAGTGGGTGAGAGGTCATTCCAGCCGCGGGGAACCCAGTGGGATGCTGCGTTATAGTCAAGGGTGCACGGAGCTGTTGTGAGGCAGGCATTGCAGGACCCCAGCTTGAATAACAGCCTCTCTCTTCCTTGTCCTGGGTAGTGAGGCCAATTTCCATGCCTCCGTTTTCTCATCCTTGAGGCGGAGATAATGCTGCCTCTCTTCAGTGGCTCTCATCAGCGGAGTTAGAGATTCTGTATGCACCAATAAGTGATCGCTGTGAATAGATTACCTGGCGTCATGTTGTATTATTTTCAGTACTGTTTCCAACATGATAAAAGAGAAATAAGCTTGTAGATAAGGTCAGGAACTGTTGTGGAATTGGATGTGTGCTCATCTTGTCTTTATCTCATAGGCAAACCATTCTTGCCAACTAAAACCTGCCCTACGTAACCCAGAGGTTCCCTTCTCTTTCTTTTTTCTTTTTTAATTTATGATTTTTAAGGAGAGGAAAAGAGAGACAGACAGACAGACAGAAACATTGATCTGCTTCTGTATATGCTCTGACCAGGGATCAAACCTGCGACCTTTGCATGTCAGGACAATGCTCTAACCAGCCGAGCTATCTGGACAGATGCAGGGGTCTCAAACTCACGGCCGGGCCGCGAGTTTGAGAGAGGTTCCTTTTTCAATGTAAATCCCTTTAAAAAAAAAAAATTTACTTAGAAAATTAAATTTAACAGAGTGACATTGATCAATAAGAGTACATAGGTTTCAGATAAACATTTCTAAAGCACTTGAACTGTTCATTATATTGTATATTCATCACCCAAAGTCACATCATTTCCTGTCACCTTATATTTGTCCCTCTTTACACCCTTCCCCTCATATTCTCCTCCCTCACATCTCCCTCCCCCTGGTAACCACCTCACTTTTATCTGTGTTCATGAGTCTCAGTGTTATATCCCACCTATGTGTGAAATCATACGTTCTTAGCTTTTTCTGATTTACTTATTTCATTCAGTATAATGTTCTCAAGGTCCATCCATGTTGTCATAAATGTCACTATGTCATCATTTCTTATGGCTGAGTAGCATTCCATTGTATATATGTACCACATCTTCTTTATCCAATCCTCTACTGAGGAACACTTTGGTTGTTCCCATGTCTTGGCCACTGTAAATAATGCTATGATGAACATGGGGGTACATGTGTCTTTATGTACCAGTGTTTTCAAATTTGGGGGGTAGATACCCAGTAGAGGGATTCCTGGGTCATGTAGTACTTCTATTTTCATTTTTTTGTGGAACATAAATCTCTTTCAAATAAAAAATGCTAGTGGCTGAGGTACTGGAAATAGGAGAGGAACCCTGTGTAAAGTATATGAATGTCTAACCACTAAGCTGTACACCTGAAGCCAATACATAATATAGAAAATAAGTATAAATAAAAATGCTAGTGGTGTCCCACAGCCCACCTCCTTAGAATGCCCCAGCCTCCTTCCTCCTCACTCTCCCCCACCCAGCTCACTCACTCCCCTCCTCAGCTCTCTGAGAGCCACAGTCTCTGCCCACCGCCCATTCCTGGCTGCTGCGTGAGTTGTTTGCCCACCTAGGCTCACAGCTTCCTTGCACAGTTTTTGAGTCCACTACATATAGAACATGGTGTGAGTGGTGTCCCCTGCAGCTGTAGACCTGGGGTCTATCCATAGACTGACCCCTCTCTCACTCCCTAACTTCTCCTGGTTGACCCTTACTCTTATGTAAGACCATGGCTCAAGTCCCATGTCTTCAGGGAACCTCTGCTGGCCTCCATAATGGACCAGCGCCCTCATAATACTCTCACCTTGACCACTAACCTTTCCTACATCGCATGTAGCACAGTTGTGATCTTACTTTTCTTCATGTGGTTCTGTGGCTGAAGCCGGTCTGCTCCACCAGGGCGGCCATTCCATCAGCTCAGAAAGCGTGGCTGTTTGTGTATCTGTTGTTTCTCACCTTTATCAACTTGGTGCAGGTGCAGTTTCTGCCTCAGAGTGGTTATGCCATGCACATGTGTTGACTGAATTTCCAGGAAGAATCCAGGTCTCTCACAGGCCCTTTAATATGTACAAGAATCCAGCTGTGACTTCCCCATGATAGGAGAAGCTGATCAAAACATCTAGCAAAGAGCAGGTGGTCAATAAGTGTCTGTTGGATGAATTAACTAATGGATGAACTAATACATTTGAAGCACAAACTGATATTGTTGTTGTCAAAATGGGGAGTGTAAAGTACACCCTCCCAGACATGGTCACAGATGTGTTCCCCCCCCCCCCCCGCCCCAGCCCCACTGATGTATAAAGTGTCTTCAAGAGCAAAACTATGAACCATCTGTGGTGGGGGTTTAAGATGTCATTGCTCCTTGGTCTTTGGACTTTTCCATCCCTCCCTGCTCTATCTTGGCTCCTGGAAATCCCCACTGTCCTCATTGTCACCCTCCACCCACCTTGGGGTGGGAAGGACAAAGCCACATTCTTTTATGATCACCAACCTAGAGTGCAGAGATGCTGGGCAGCTCACCTATGCCCAGCAGAGAAGAACAGCCAACGCCTCTGTTTCTGGCTGGGAATTTGGGCAAGTTGGGCTGTGACTTGAGACCAGGCTCCTGCTTGGAGAGCTTCTGACACCCCAGCCACGGCCGCTGGGCCATATCCTTGAGGTTTTAGCAGCTTGTTTTAAGTGCATTTCTAAAGACTGTCAATGGCAAGGCTGCTGCTGCTGCTGTATATGTTTGCCTCGTGTCTTACTAGTTCAGCCTGCCGGTAACAAGAATATCATAGACCAGGTAGCTTAAATAACAGAACTGTATATTACTTGCCATTCTAGAGACTGGAATTCTGAAATTGGGTGCCAGCCTGATTGGCTCTGGTGACAGCTTTTTTCCTGGTTCTCTCTCACACATAGCAGATGGAAAGGCAGAGAGAGAAAGCTTTCTCATGTCACTTCTTATAAGGGCGCTAATCCCATCATGGGGGCTCCATCCTCATGACCTAATTACCTCCTAATATCCTGCCATTGGGGATTTGGGTTTTGACATGTGAAATCTGAAGGGGATACAAGCATACAGTCCATAGACCTTGTAAGGTCCATCTTGAGATTTCTGGCCAGTGTCATCAGTGCCTACGGTAGGCAACATTGGGGCATCTCCTCCTTACCAAGGAGGACCCAGAGTTAGCTCAAACAGCCTAAGTCATTTGTCCATTGAAAAAATAATTATTGAATACCCACAATGTGTCAGGTTCCGTTCTGGGCACTAAAGAAACAAGACAGAAAAAAAGCATCCATCCTCAGGGAGCTTCCTTCCTAGTGAATGAAAGGAGACAGATAACAGGTGAGTATGTAAGGCCAACAGCTAGTGCTAATTGCTACCAAGCATATCAGGCACGGTGTGTGTTAGAAAAGGAAGAAGGAAGGAGGAGGAAGCAATCCTAGATTGAGTTGAGAACCAAGGGAAACATGGGAGCCCGCCACACAAATATTTCGGAGAAAAGTGTTTCCAGAAGGGGGAGCAGCAAGTGCAAAGGTCCTGAAGCTTAGCTAATGCCATTGATCAGTCGTTGGGGAGGATAAACCAATATACTCATTTTTGAAAAGCCATCCCCATGACAAAAAGCAAGTGCACGCCGGGCACCACTTGGATTCCAGGTTGCTCTTTGTTTCATGTTTTGGCCAAATCATGAACAAATTCAATGTGGGTCCCTCCATTTAATTCAGTATCTTTCCAAGATGTCCCTTAACCTACCTGTCTCCATGTTCCTAACTAGCTGAAATGGCAGCCAGATAGCATGAGAAGTACGTGTTTTCATGAAGTCATGTCGCAGGCACATTACAGTGGGGCCACGTGGAGAAGTGGCAGAATTACCGCGTGTGAGAATTGTAGAATTGCGTGGTCATGGAGTTTGCTGCCAATAGCAACTGTTTGCTGGGCTCGCTCAGAGAATTTACTGGTGCATTCATGGGGTGAAAGAAATGTCCAGGTAGAAAAGCCAGATGCCTTGGAAGCCTCCTGCTGCACTGGGATGTGGGTCTCGTGAAGCAGCATAGTAACAGCTTGAGGGTTAGGGACGAAAGACACTGGGGAAGGTTTTGTAAGAAACAGATGGTTTTAAATTTTAAGACAGTGGGGTAGGAGGACGAAGAGTTAAAATGTGGCAAGAAGAAGAAGAAAAAGGGGGAGGAGGAGGAGCCAAAATTGTCTGGTTCACTTGAAGCAGAGCCTGAGGCAAGGACTTGGGTCAGGGGACCTACTGGGGAAGTGATCTCAGGAAAGCTGTAAGGGACTTAGGGAAGCAGAACAGGGCTGAGGAAAGTGTGGGCCCAGCTAAAGTCTGACTTTCCTCTGAACCGCAGACAAAGGACTCTGGAGCGTGAAACCCAGTGAAGTTTTCCCCCTTTGAGGCAAGGAAGCTGCACTTTTTAATCCTGGTGTCAGTCATTGGCTGTACCTGTCAGGAGGGGTCTGAGCCTCCCAGGTGAGGTGGCCCCTGTCAGCCTCTGAGGACAATTCTCCAGAGGGGGGCAGCCGTGAGCAGGCAGCAGCCCCTGCTCCAATAGCTCCAAGATGCCTACCCCTGAAGGGAACCTTTCAGATGCCCACAGAGTCTCCTTAATCCAGATTCTTCCCCCAAAATGTGTACCTTTCCACAAAAGAAAATGCATCTACTATGTTTCAGAAATTAGTATTACAACAGCAAGCAAAATGGATCCATTGCCAGTTTGCATCAAATTTAAGTAAACGAGAGAGACAAAACCAAACAAGCCATCGTTAGAAATGTAGATAAGTGCGATGGTAAGAGATATGAAGTCTCGTGGGGGCCCATGTTAAGAACCCTAAATCTAGTCTGGGGGAGACACAATAGAGCTGTGCTGCACAATATGGCCGCCATGAACCACATACGGGTCCTTAGCCCTTGAAATGTGGCTCATCCCAATTGAGATGTGCTTTAAGTGTCAGATACACCTGAAACTTCAATGACAGTATGGAAAGAAAGAATATGAAACATTTCATTACTATCTTGTTATAAGAATTACATGTAAAAATGGCAACATTTTAGATATATTGGGTCAAATAAGATAATTATCCAAATTAATTTTACTTGTTACAATTTGCTTGTGTAATGTGGCTGCTGGAGAATTTTAAATTACATACGTGGCTCACTGTATAGTCCCACTGAGGACATAGGTCTAGGGGCTCCTTGAAGCTTTCTTTCATACCTTCAGATCTCCTTATGACAAAGGAGATGTAGCCAAGTTGCTTCAAATTCAATATTGAGCCCTTCCAACTGTTGGAGACCACTGGGTTTTGTTTTGTTTTAATGAGCCTTTCTAGTTATGGAGTTCTCTTTATGTCTCCCTCAAATAGCCAAAGACTCACAAAAACATAGTTCTCCCCCAAGCCCACACCCCTTTTAGATCATTGAAGTCTGACTGAATAGTTTCCATCCACCATTCCCCTTTCATCAGTCCTTTTTCCTCTTCTCTACATGGTACGAGCATGAATATAAATCTACAGATTCAAAAGTGAAGAGGCACAGAAATATAAATGGTTTGAAGTGAGCCTCTTTTCAAGTAATTTTCCCCCTCGCCTAGTAAGATGTCACTCCACGAGAGATTTCACAGCACAGCAACACTAGAAAGTATGATAATCATTCAAAACATAATTGAAAGATTTCAAAAGTTGAACTGGAAGCATTTTTTGTCAGGGTTTATTGCAAGTATTTGTATCTTTTAAAAAAGTTTATGAAAGTTCTCTGACAAGAAGATAAATTATGGAACTGTAAGAACGGGGAAATAAATGGATTCTGGAGACTGACAAACAGGGCAAATGACTAGAACATATAATTTTAGAACACAAAAAAGTAACTAAATTTGAAAAATTGCATTAGTGTATCATTTTCTGTATATGAGCCATTAGAGGGGGAAAGTAGAAATTATACCTGGTAACAAAGTAAAAATGTTTTCAGTGTTTAAAGGCAATTTTGTAATACTGCTACTATTACTTAAACTCTTACCTCTTATAAAAACCCAAAGACAGGACCCCTGGTGATGTTTCCTGTGTCTTAGGCAAAGAGCCACAATTTGAATTCCATTCCAATACATTTGTATTTTGCCAAGTGCTATCAAGCCTTGAGTTGCATAATTTGCCATGTAAGTGAAATAGATACTTCTCCTCCACACATTTATCACTCTCCTGTGGGCTTCATTACTGACAATCAAATCATAGGAGATGTACAAAATTGTCATGATGCACTTACTTTTTCATGATATTTGATACAAATAGTTCTCTTTTAAAAATGACTTTTTTCCTTCTATTTGCCACGACATTTTTGTTGTCTTTTCAAAATCTTACTTAAGTTCCAGTGCTAGACTTCCCCCTTACCCCAGAAAATATATAGGACTCCTCCCATAACATATATTTCTATTAGGAGGAAATTAAAGATAGTTCCGACAGACAAAAGCAATATTGTTTACCAGTAGTTCTTTAATTGTGTCTCCCTAGATGTGTGCGTGTGGGTGCTTATGTGTGCATGCGCTCTGTGAAGGCGTTTCTGAAAAACAATACTATCTCAAGTTTTCTTTCTAAATCATATACATTCTGTCACTGAATCATATTAATGGTTACATTTAGCATCACAACATCAAATGGCCAAAATCTAGTCAGAAAAAGTAAATAAGGTAGTGGGCTAGAAATGCATAGTCCACTTTGTATAACTTTTATTTTTCACCTTTAAAAGCATCATGGGTACAGAGAAGTTTTAGTCTAACAGATTCAAGAACAAAGACAATGATAACTGGCAGTTGTCACTCCACATTTAATTGGCAAGACTATAGGGAACAGTGGGGATTGTGGTAAACTGAGGAACCCACTCTGCCTCTAGAGGAAGGAACTTCTCTCAGGTCCAGTTTACGGTTCCATAAGGGATGCTAATTTATAATATTTTTTTCTTTATTTCTTATTGAGAGAAGCCAGACCTCTTGGGGGCAGGGAATATTTCTTGATTTTTGCAGGTAGATAGCATTTTTTAAAAGTGTATAAAAATTGAGCAAGCCAAAGAAAATACATTTCCTAGCCAGATACAGCCTGAAGACTGCCAGAGTGTGACTTTTGTGGTAGGGTCTTCTCCAGGGGTCTGGAACAGCAGGGTCATTGTGTAAGGATAATGGAGTCTGTCCTGAATCTCATTACCTCTCTTCTCTCCCTCCTAGGATGTGATCTGTTGGACATGAGGTCATTTATTAATACATATTACTTAAAATGTCATCTACTTTAGCTACACAAACTCCTCCACCTCTCTTACCAATGTAGGTGGTACTTGGACCTTAAAAATAGTTATTTCCCAGCTCTGGCTGTTGGCTCAGTGGATAGAGCATTGGCCCGGCATATGGACGTCTCAGGTTAGATTCCTGGTCAGGGCACACAGAAGTGACCATCTACTTCTCCCTCACCTTCTTTTCCTCTTCCCCTCTTGCAGCCAGTGGCTTGATTAGTTCGAAAGTGGCCCCAGATAGCTCAGTTGATCCAAGTGCATCAGCCTCAGGTGCTAAAAATAGCTCAGTGTTCAAGCATCAACCCCCAGACAGGGTTGCCAGGTTTATCCCGGTCAGGGCACATGCAGGAGTCTGCCTCACTATCTACCCTCCTCTCACCTAAAGAAATACCAATAAATAAAAATAAATTGTTATTTCCTTTATCAACAACCATCAACCACATCATTATCATTTAGTGAGTCTGAGTCTTAGGGAAACAGACAAAAGATCCACAGGGAATAGCACTTTCATTGTTTAGACTGCAAGTTAATTTCTGTTTTCAGTGAAGTGAACAGAGCATTTCACTCCAGTTGGTCACAGTTTAGTCCTTTAAAGGTGAACTAGAAATCCAGAGATCATGCCAACCCAAGATGCTTGGAAGGATGAGAGAAGCAGCTCTCTGGGGAAATGTCTAGCCCCTTGGGTCATCAAGACACATGTGTCCCACCAGTCAGGGAGCTCCCTGTGGCATCTGTGTCATGTCAGGAGCACAGACATCTTTCTGTAAGGCTGCCTCTAGTGTCCTGGCTGTCCAGACACACCAGAGTCAGTTAGTCCCCAAGATACTGGCTTTCGTTAGCTGAACACTTTTCCTTCCTTCCTCTTCCATCCTCCTCCCAGCCCAAGACATCTCTTTTTTATCTGGGATGGGGGCAAGGAAAGAAGGAAGACCCACTGTCAACTCAATCTGGCCAAATCCTTTTACTTCTTTCGCAAATCCTCTAAGTTACTCTAGAGGTTTAGGCTTTTGGGGATAAAAGCAGAGGTAGAGGGTTCTGCAGTCCCCTCTGCCACATCCCTTCCTGGAGGCAACAAACATGACTGGTAACTACATAGCCAGAAAGAGACACAGGTTAATATCCCAGAAAAGTATCTTACTGCAGTAACAATTCTAGCATCTCCACCACCTCTGATTGTTGATACCAGCTCTGTGCTAGAGGCGTGATAGATATCTCCTTATTTATTTCTCAAGGTAACCCTGTGAAGTAAATACTATCTGTATCAGTTATCTGTGGACAGGACAGTGCTGCATAACAAATGCCCCCAAACCTCAGTGACATAAAACAATACACATTTATTTAACTCACCAGTCCGTGGGGGTCCAACTGGTTGGGGCTAAGCCGGGCTGATGTCAGCTGGCCCCATTTATAAATCTGTGGTCAGCTTCCAGATCAGCTGAGATGCTCTGCTGATGTTGGCTGTACTCACTCACATGCTTGGGGATCGGCTAGCTATTGGCTGATGTGGGACAGCCTCGGCTCTGATGGCTGGGACAACCTGCTTGCTCTCCTTGTGAAGCAGGCTAGCCTACGTATTTCCTTCTTGTAGCAATGGCAGAGGGAAGAGAGGGAACAAGCTGGGTCACATAAACCATTTTCGGTTTTCTGTTCTACCTCATATTTGCCTGCACCCCAGTAGACAACACAAGTCACATGCCACTCTGAAAGTCAAAGGTGGAGACACAATAAGGTTAGCTGGTTAAGGTCATGCACAGAGGGAGGGCTGAAATATGGGGGCCCATAGTACACATACTACCCCATTTCCTGAATCAGAAACTGAAACTCAGAGACCTAAGCCTCAAAGTTAGGGGGCTGGGCTTTGAACCCATGCCTGCCTGACTCTAAGCTGGTGCTCCTGACCACATGACTCTGCTGCCTTCATCTCTAAAAGGAGCTCATAAAGAGGATTCTCCATGTTCAGGCAGCATCTTCCAGGCCAAATGGAGTGTTGAGTAATTGCCTGCTTAATATGGTTGATAGAGAAAGCAAACTTCAAGCCAAAACACTCTAATTTCCCCTAAACATATGTAATCATCTTAATTTTCTTTTTGCCTCTGTTGACAGAGCTTGGGGAAGACAACTCCTTTTTAGCATCAGCCAGTGTTTCCCTGAGAAGCAGCATGCGAGGGAACGGGGTTGGCATTCTTTCTTTCTAACAAATCTATTTTATGTGATTCCACTATCTTTCCTGGGCCCGCCTCTCTCCCTCACCAGGGATGGCTTTTGCTTGGTATTGTTCTTTTACCCCACGGGTTCAATCCCTCATGCTTATTTGCCATGAGGCTACTGTGTCTTGGATGATTTGTGACCCAGGCTTAGTTCCAGTCACCTGCATCCATGTGGTGGCTGAATGTCATACTTCACGAGAGAGCTGGTTGAACAGTGCTGATGTCTCTAGCTCATTGATCAGTAATTGGTCGGTTTCACAGGGCAGTGTTACCCTAATCTGAGAGGCAGATGACATTTCCAAAGGAGAAAAACACAATCCCTACATTAGGATGAGTTTCTTCTATTGTTTGACATGAGCAGAAATTGCCAACTTGACTTTAGGGACTGTTAAACTTTTCAGAATATGATTATGAGGTCCTAATCACAGATTCAAATGACAGTAATAATAATAGTAGATTTCCAGGAACTTTATCATATGCCAGCAAATGCGCTAAACTCTTCCCATGCATTTTGTCTTCACAACCACCTGAAGATTTTGATACCACTATATGCCCATTTGACAGCTCAAAATACTAAGGGTTTAGATGACTTCCTTTCCCAAGGCCTCACTGCCAGCCGGTAAGTGACAGGCAGAGGCAGGGGTTGGCTCAGCACATGATGTGAGCCATTTGGTCTCTGCAACAACAATTGAGCTCTTCCATTGTTTCACAAAAGCAGCCATAGATTATGTGTTTACAAATGGGTGTAGCTATGTGCCGATAAAACTTTATTTACAAAAACAGGTTGAGCAATGGATTTGTATCATGTACGTTCCCTTCCAAGCTGTATCACTTTGGGCAAATTCCCAAGCTTCTCTTTAATCTCAGCTTTCTCATCTAAAGAAGAGGAACAGTTATCACCATAATACCTGTTCTATAGGGTTATTTTGAAGACCAGGGATATTGCACACAAAGCACTTATTACTAGTATGACTAATGCTATGAGAGGCAGCAGAGGGGAGAGGTGAAGGGTTCTTTCTCCTGAGTCTAGAGCTTATCTGTCCCACGTACCAGCTGAGTGATCTTGCACAGGTGACAACATCTTTGAGTGTCGGTCTCCATTTTGGTTAAGTGGAAGAAAGTGACAGGCACATCTTACAGAATAGTTAGAAAGATGACATTAATTGAATGCATGCAAAATATTTAGAATAATATCTGGCACATGGACAACTCTATAGCTGTGCATTATTATTATTATTATTATTATTACTATTGAATAATCAAGATTTGAGCCTGAGGGAGCCTGACTTCCATCACGGGCTCCTTCCCATGTCGCACTCCTGCAGTGTCTTTTTTTTTTTTTTTTGTATTTTTCTGAAGCTGGAAACGGGAGAGACAGTCAGACAGACTCCCACATGCGCCCGACCAGGATCCACCCAGCACACCCACCAGGGGCGACGCTCTGCCCACCAGGGGGCGATGCTCTGCCTCTCCGGGGCGTCGCTCTACCGTGACCAGAGCCACTCTAGCGCCTGGGGCAGAGGCCAAGGAGCCATCCCAGCGCCCAGGCCATCTTTGCTCCAATGGAGCCTTGGCTGTGGGAGGGGAAGAGAGAGACAGAGAGGAAGGAGGGGGGGGTGGAGAAGCAAATGGGCGCTTCTCCTATGTGCCCTGGCCGGGAATCGAACCCGGGTCCCCCGCATGCCAGGCCGACGCTCTACCGCTGAGCCAACCGGCCAGGGCCTCCTGCAGTGTCTTTAACTGAATCCCTGGCAATCTGGTGAGAGAGAGGCACCTGTGGGTCCCTCGTTAGAACACTGTTTCTAAATGCACACAGTGAAAATATCGACTGCCCTCCCAAAATCCAATTACAAAGAAATGTAGCTATTCAAATATTTTTAAACAGATGCTGATGTAGGTACAAATGCACTTTTTTATTAACATATTAGATAACACCAACTCTTGATAGGAGGCCTAATAACTACTATAATCTTGAAATAGTAACAAGTGTCAGTGACACTTCCTCATTTCAGACAACAACTGTAAGGTGAGATGACAATATCTTGATTTGTACTGGTGCTAAAATCACAGGTCCCATGGTTGGGTGCCTGCAATTACAACTGAGGAAATGCTAAGTTTCAAGTAAAGCTTGATGGAAAAAAAAAAGAACTAATTTACAGTCACAAAATACATGAACTCATGGAACCCTGGATGTCTATGGGCTCTCAGATCCAGAACCCCTGTGGCCACTGTCTCAGTAGGGCTATTTCACAGAAATAATAAGTGTAAAGAACACAAGTTCTCCGGGAGGTGAGTGTTGCTGTGTGTAGACTTTATAGCACCTACATGTAGATTAGGTTTGCCAGAATGAGGTTCGCAAAGACAACCCATGCTTCCGCGCCTGCGCAGTGAGGAGGTGTTCATCCTCTGTTATGTGAGCTGTGAGCGAGACATCAGGAATGCTGCTGTCCCTTGATTTGATGTCCTGTGTGGAAAAAAAGGTTGTCATTGGGACTAAGCCAGCAAGAAGAAATGGAAACATGATACCACTGACCTCATCCAAAAAAAAAAAGCTATTGTCACAGGCCAGAGATGCTGAATATTTGTAGGTTTGGGGAGAAATATATTTGTTAGTGAAATGGAGCTTACTGTGGAGTGAGTAAAGGTGAATTATTTGTCAGACAACTGGAGGAGGTTTATGCAATATAGTATTATTGAGCGGGGCTATTAACAGAGTGAATTGCTATTGTGACATGCCATTAAATTGTTTTTAGTGTCCACAAAGGTATCATTTAGGAGCTGGCAGGGTTAGTAACAGAGTTGTATTTTTGGTGGACAGCAGCAGATCTCGAAACAAAATAGCATATTTTACAGAAAAGTAAAATACGGTCAAAGCCGGAAGTCCGCAGACAATGGAGTGTGGTGTCCTCACTGCCGCTACCTGACAAGAGCCCCTGAGAACTGGAATCAGAGCAGGCTCTGTGCACCCCACTGGGTGTGTGGCCGAAGCTGAAGTCTGCATGACCCGCCAGGAAGGAGGAGTCAAGAAGTGAGATGACAAGAGAAATCTGAATTGGGTCTCTTTCAAGATGTCCTGTCTTGTCATAAAAATATTCACCAGCATTTATCAGAGAGGTTGACTCTGTTATTGTTTGGTGGGGGAAAAAAAGAAAAAAAAGGAAGGAGAGAAGGGATGGAGGCAGGGAGAAAGAGAGAGCGCATAAATAGGTATTAGCCAACTAAACTATTGGTGGTATAGATATACGATGCATGTATGTATCCATATGCACGTGAACATTTATTGATTCATTTTTTATTTTTTGACAGACAAATATTGTATATTTATTTGCCTACTAAGTGTTGGTCCCTGTGCCAGGTACTAAAAATGTATATTCAACACGACAGAAAAGATTCTAGCTCTCAGATAACTGGTATTTAAGTTAGAGGTTCAGAGACTAAATCTGAAATCAGATTAGCATATTGCAAGAGAGTACTGAGTGTTATAAAGGAAACAACCCAAAACACTGTAATGGGAGAGAGGGTAAGTAGAAAGAAGGAGCTGCTTTTGAAGGGTGGTGACATCAGAGCCGAGACTTGCTTGATGACAAAGAACGGACCGTGGAAAGAGCCGAGGAGACTGACGTTTTATTGAGGGCATCCTACAGTCCAGCCACATGCTCAGTTGCCTGCGTCATCATTTCATTTAATCTCACATCCACCCTGTGAAGGAGAGAATATTTATAACCACTTTACAAATGACAAGGAAGGGAGCGAGGATCAGAGAGGCAAACTGACTTTCCCACAATCTAAGAACAGAGGTGAGATTTCAATGCCGCCTTGCGGGACCCCAAGCCTCAGAGAAGAACCAGGCCACCATGGTGCCTCATGGCGAAGGGAATCTCCACATCCATGATCATGCAGATTAGAGAAGAAGACTGGACAATAAGGTCTCTCTTCTCTGATTTGCAAATGAGTGTTATGTTCAGTGCCATATTATGGCTCTTTTCTGGCTGGTCATCTGGTTTCACTCCTGAAACTTGTTGTCGGTAACCCAGATAGGACTGCATCTGGAGTCTGATTCATCAATGACCCTGAAGAAAATATACATTTTACCCAAATGGTTGGATAACTGAGTCATCTTCCTAAATTAGATAAGGGACATGGAGCTCAAGGAAAACACATTCTTCTATTGAAGAATTTGTCTCAATTCCATTTAGGATACATTTTCTTATAGCTAGGATCATATGAGCTAAACTGTGTTAGAAAAACAGTATAATTCTAGCATCGACCAGCCACCCATGACCCCACTTCTCCCTCGGCATATTGGTTTTCTTACTGGTTTCCTTGTCAGTATTCACTTTGTCCACTAGGACCCTTGGAGTTCGTGTTTATTATTGTTATTCTTTCTTTGTTTTGCTTACATTTTGAGACAGTAGAGTGCTATAAAATGTTGGGGTACATATATATTAATATATCTTAGTTGGTTAGTCAAGAAATGCAATTCAAACCACAATTAGCATCATCATTATGATTACTGTTATTATTTTGCCTATCAGATCATTAGTGTATTTGTATGTTAATATCTAATATTGTGGGAGTTCAAGAGAAATGAGCATGAGCACTTTCACATACTATAGGAAGAAATCCAAATTGGTAACACCCTCTGGAGAGCATTTTGGTAATATATCAAATGCCTTTCAAGTGAATGTGGCCCATGACAGAATAATTCAAATTCTAGAAATTTAGTAGGATATCCATTAAGGTATAGGTAAAATTATATCCAGTGAAGTATTTATAATGTAAAGAAAAATTAGAAACAACTGCAATGTCCAATAATAAGAGGTTGGTTATTTTAAAAAATGGTAAAAACTGCACAATGAATTATCACCCACTATTAAAAATCCATGCTCATAAAACAGAAAGTTCCCAATATATTAAGTAGGCTAAACACAAGGCAGATTGTAAAATAGTATGTGCATTATGATTCTATAATATACTCTGTCCATTTATAGCTATAGTATATCTATAGATGGATATACTACACATAAAGTGATAAAGGTGATATATTATTATGTAATTTTGTTATAGTATCATGTGATTTATCATAGGTGTTTTTTTTCTTTATATTTTTCTATCACGCATTTTCTACATGGAACTTGATGTGTTGTTATAATCAGGAAAACACACACACACACACATGCATACACACACTGAGTGAAGGACTGTGTTAAAGACCCAGACTTTGCCATCATTATAGCCAGTGCAGCTTTGTGGCACATGCTGTCACCTTCAGGACCTCGGCGTGCTGTTGGGTGATCTGGTCCCCCAGCCCCGGCTCTGGCTCCTGGCATTCTTCTGCTTGCCTTGTTCTTGTCAGCAGGAATCCCTGATCTGACTCACCAGGGGCCCTTCGACATATGACTGCCGACCCCACATCAAGAGTATCAGAAAAACGTGGTGGGAAGGGAAGCCACCAGAAGTCTTTCTTAAAGATGTGGCAGCCTGTTAACTCCCATCCAGGAAAGAAATAAAGTGTTTAGCTCTGTATCATTGACAGTGGCTTCACGTGTTTCCTTGTTAACGGCGGTTATTCATTTCTTAACAGTGGCTGCTGGGTATTTAAGTCCACGTAAGCCTCAAGCAATAGTTAAGTGTATTGCACATGACCTATGTCTCAAGATAGCTGGAAGGGGGAAAAAGAAAAGGAAAAGAAAGTTATGGGTCAAGGGAGACCCCAAGTCAAAAGTTACTTTTTTTTCTTTTCAAGTCACAAGACTGAGTAATTTCAAAGGAATTTATATGTTGAAGAGCAGCGTGGTTAGTAGAAAAAAATCTCAGGTTCTGGACTCAAAGTGCCCTGGTTTGAACCCAGACTGCACACTCTCCAGCTCCACGACTTTGCACAGAGACAGTGTGATGTACCGATTAAAACTTGCTCTCAGTCACCAGACACCCAGTTCTAATCCCAGCTCAGCAGTTTCTAGCTGTATGACTTTGGGCGACTCAGGTAAGCTCTCTGAGCCTCCGCGTCCACGCATACAAAGTGAGGGAGCGCTCTTCTTCCAGCAGGAAGTAGTGGTAACCGCCTGACATGCACACAGTGCTTCCTGAGCAGGGCTTAATGTCACTCCCTCTCGGTGATAATGATTTTATTCTATTTACACATCTTGCGAAGAGGGAGGAAAAAAAAACAAGGAGAGGAGGGGGAGGAAAAGATAAAGCAGATTAACTTCAAACAGACCGAGCATGTGGGGTGGTTATGTGTTTTCTGTGAAGCACAAGAGAGTCACCAGGACATCTGTGTAGGCATGTGTGTGCTCCTCTCCATATTAGATTACATGTTTTAGGACAATAAATCAGGGAAAGAGAAGTAATAAATAATGCATGCTGAAAATGTGATCATGTTTATTAAGAAGCAACAGCCTTGTCATCTTCATTTTCTTCTTCAGTGATTCTCCCCTCTGAGGGTTTGCTCTTCAGGGACTCCCTGCAATTTAGCTGGAGGCCATTCTCTGATTCTTGTTTGCAAAAAAAATACCTGCTTTGCAAAAATAAGTTAAAAAGCTGAGCAGCATCCGGGTCCTCTGATGAGTCTCCCATCAAATCCACCCCGTCATTAGGGACGGCTTCCGGCGGTGAAAGTCGGGGAGCCACGAACAAACCGACCGCCTGGCTTCACATCTGCATGTTTGGCACTTCTCACCCTCTGTGTCCTCCCTTCAGTCTTTCTGTGGTGACTTTTTAAGAAGTCTCTTTAGGTTTCTGGATTCTGGAAAAGAATAGGGGAGGTAAAATAAGTAAATAAATAACACTAACTTTCCTTTTCCTAGTAATTTGCAGCTGCTGAAGCAATATGTTGACATTAGTGCGTGGTGACATCCGGGACTTTAATTGGAGTTGCATTTTAATCTGTTACTCTCCACCCATTTGCACTTGAATGACCCTAAAAGAAAGGAACCACACTGGCAACCTCCGTCTTCCAGTGGCTGTGAAAACAAAGCGGAGTGTGTTGTTCATTGAAAGAGAAATGGGGGAGGGGGTGGGGCAAGTGAGGCTGAGAAACTGGGAGAGATGGAGAGAGAAAGCAGAGAGAAAGAGGAGGCAAGAGAGAGGGAGAGAGACTGAGGATAAAGAAACCGTGAACATGCAGGTGGTGGTTGGTAGCAGGCGGGCTTGGGTGGGAGGCGCCCCCGGCGCGCTCTGCGGCCTCAGCGTGTCCTCAGCGTGTCCTCAGCGTGCCCTCGGTGACTGGGGACTGGAAGGATCCATCGGACCTGGGTGGCCATGGTTCTGCTGTGCTCCTGGTTTCATGTCAGTGGAATACGCTTTTCTTGAATGTCTTAATGTCAGCATCTTGCATCCTGAGAGAGGGCCCCATCCTTCGGGAGAATGGTACTAATTTGGGATTGAAGGCAGGGCGGACGTGTATCTCTGAAATCCAGATGACTTGTATCACTCCTTCTACCCCTGCTTAGTTGTTGTTAACCTCAAGTAAAGAAATTCCCCTCCCTAAACTCGAGTCTTAAAAAAAAAAGAGTTCTCCCTGTTTTTCTCTATTCTCTCTACTTCTACACATTATTTCCATTCCTCTCTATTGTCTGTCTCTCTCTGTTCCCCTTCCTCGTGTCATGTCCTCACCACAAAGCCTGCCTTTTCTTGCTTAAGGTGAATGTATAATGACATTTTATTACCGTAGTGTGCCAAGCCCAGTGTGATTTAAACAAATTTACTAAATAGCAAATTATTTGTGTACAGAACCCATATTTCATGAGCTTGTCCTGAGATATTATATGTATCAGGCTTTTATGCTCACTTGAATTTATCCCTGATATTCATTTCAACTTTATTTATTGACTCAATTTTTCTCCTCCTTCCTTTCTTGCTCTCTTTCCACTCCCTTCCTGCCCTACCCTGTGGGTGTACCTCTGTCCCCTTTCTCCTTCCTCTCTCTCCCTGCCCCTGCTAGAGTTTGGTTATGTTACAAAAGCACTAACCTATGGTCTTTATGTTGTTTGTTGCATTGTCTTCCCGGCTTTTCGCTTCCCTTTAGAGTGAAAGTCCAGCCCTGGAATTCCTCAGCCAGTGCCCACCTTGGGAGCTCTGAGATTCCACATGGGTCCCCTTCTCTCAGCGGGCCTTCACTTCACTTTGCATTGACCATTGTCGCTGTTGACTTTGACGTGACCCCATTTGTTTCCCAACTTGGGGCCTTCAGCCAGAAGCTCTGATCTGCTACTTCCTTGCCTTTGATGTGTCTTCATTTCCTGTAATTAATCTCATTTGTCCCATAGCTCAGCGGCTACATAGACAGCCAGAAGGATAATGTACCCGGTGAAAGCCAGCTCCAATAGCTTCCCAACTTGTCTCTGCTTCTCCTCGTGGGCTGCCTCCTCGGGAGACACAGTCTTGCCCCAGGGGTAGAATGTAGACATGCCACACAGAAAAGACAACACTGATGTCTGTTCAAAGAAAATCAGGCTGACCAAGAACAAGGTGCTACCAGCAGGCGGGACTTCCATCCTAAGCACAGCGCTCTGATGGGTAGCTCTAAGAAAAAATAGTAATTTTAATAGTTATATTTATATTGAGTTCTAGGTATATTCATAGTTCTAAGGAAAACCAATAAAAATCAACTGAATAGCTAGCCATTCTAATAAATCCTATCCCATTGCCAAATATAGTATTGGGAAGATTGTCCTAACTCTAGGCTCTGTGTATCAAAGCCAGTAACAATCTGCATTCTTGATTTATCCTTATCAACATTCCTGACACTGACTGTGGGGCGTTTTCAGGACCAAAAGGTCTGTGTAGCCTAACCCTGTGACTACGAGAACAAATAGATGTGAACAGACTGTCCTCATAAGATCTTTTATAAGAATGTTGTCCTTGCATTCTCTGATTTGTTTCTATTTTTCTTTAAAAAGACGAGGCCACATGTTTCATGAGCAAGTCCTTGATACTGTCTGGAAGCACAAACACCCATGAAAACACTTGGAAAAATCAAAAACATTCTGCTTGTATAAAAGGTCAGTCATGGCCCCCAAAGCGCCTCAGTTTTCTTGCCTACGAAGTGGGCATGACCCACTAGGCCAGGCTAATATGCGAACCCTGCAAAATAACATAAAGGAGGGCTCTCTCCACCCGAGAACAATGCCGAAAGTGATCACATCATCCTGCTCTCCTCATCTCTACCTGGCAAATGGAGCATAGTATTATCTTTTCTCGGAAAATGTCCACAAGGAGTGTTTGGGTGGATGAGCCTATCAGTGTTAGCAAACCATGTTGCGATATTAAATTGAAAGGTTTTGCACCAAAGAGAACAACGTGGTTTTTTTTTTTTTTTCTCTTTCTGATACTGCAGAATCTCCAGTGTTCGTTTTCCCAGGAGCCTAACATGCCTCAATCAAGATTATCTGGCAATTTGAGACGTCACAAACAGAAATAAGGGTTGTGGGGCACTTCGAAAGAGAAGAGCTTATTGATGTGTCCCAGGGTGAAACTAGTCTGTCTGTCAGTATCTTCTGAAGGAGACACATCCTCCCCACACTACTCTGAAGCCTGCTTGTCCTACTCAGGGACAGCATGGCCAGGCTCACGGTTCTCCAGCCACACAGCCATCCGTGTAACTCTGCCTTTGGGCATCCGTGCATAATTTTAGAAATAAGATCATAACATAGGTGCTGCTTTTATACTTTAGGTTGCTCATCTTTTTCTTTTTTTATATGCTTGAGTGTCCCATTCCTGGTTCTACCCCATGCTCACCTACCTACCCTGTACACCCTCCCTACCCCACCACATCCCATAGTCCAAATCAGCAATCTGGGGGGGGTTCAGAGGGGGCTAGTCCAGGCTCTTCCAGTGTATACTGTGTGATCTACACTATCTGTCTCAGGTTCACACACACACACACACACACACACACAAACACAAAAAAAAACCAGAGGAGTTGTGGCATTGGTTGTTGGATGTTTGTTTTTTATTTTTTGGAGGTTTTTCTTGGTGTGTGAAATGGAACGTATCTTCTAAGAAGAAAGATTTTATGTTTGTGTTTGGATGCTTTCTTTTTTCCTTTTTAAATTATCGTACTGTAAAAGCGACTTTTTCTGGTGGTTTACAATTCCATGAATTTTAATTCATGGATAGATTTGTATCATGACCACAAAAATTAGCACAGGGAACAGTTCCAACACTACAAAAAAAGCCTCTCTTCTTTCTTCTGTAGTCACCTCCTCCCTCCGCCCCTACTTCCTGTCACCCACTGCTCTGCTCTCTTTCACCACAGATTTGTCTTTTTGATAATGTCTATAGATAGAATCCCACATAATGAACCTGTTGGGACTGGCTTCTTTCATGCTGCACAATGCCTTCCTGATCTTGCTGGTTTTCACATGTGTCTTGTCAATCAGTGCTGAGGAGTGTTCCATTGTATGGATGGATCGCATTCTGTTTGTCCTTTCTCCCAAGAGTGAAGCCTTGGCGATGGCGCTTGTTAAGTGTGTTTGCTTTAGGATTCCAATTCTAGTACTTCGGGTGTAGCTAGAGAGTTAATATTAATGCCAGAATTTGCCAAATCAAAATACTAAGAAAATCAAGGGTTGGGCGAGCTAATCATTAGGAGGACTTAAAATCAATTTGAGCCTAAATGGCAGATGGGCTACAGAGAGTAATGCAAATAACAAACACCCTTCTATGTTTATTGTCTGCTTCCTACATGCCAGGCACTGTGCTGGGCACTTCCTACCCAATGGCCATGAACTCTCCAGAAGCCTGATTCCGGAGGCAGTCCTACCCCGGTTTTAAGGAGCAGGAACCCGAAGCTCCTTTTCAGGTCACACCGGAAGCCGGTCGCTGTACTAGGGTCTCCAAAGATGTTTTCCTACCCAGCCTCCCTCCCAAACACGGAACGTTCCAGCAGCTAAGCTTCTCTTTGCTTTGGTTAGAGTTTCAAGTCTCTTTTCACTCAGTAGTTTAGATAAACTTGATATCATAGTTTCCTTTCATTCCTTTAAGTGATGCAAATTGCTTTCCCCAAAGAAAGGCATCACATTACACCATTACATGAAAAAAAAAAAATCTACTGAGAAAGAAAGAGGATGAAAAAGATGTTTGAATTTTTCCCCCCTAATTTTTTTTTCTTGCTGATTAAAATGACTGCTAGGATTTTTTTTTCCGCCTTCTTTCTTGTTGAGTGAAGAGACTCAGTTGTTATGTGCAGAAGTAAATTGAAGGTGAAATTGATTGATATAGTAGGGATTATTTATGGGGCTTAAGGGGCAGTGGGGACATTTTCCCCCTTGTCTGTGGCCTCATGCCACCATGTATGTGTCGATGGGTTCCTAAAAATAGAAATACGTGGATTAATTACCTATTGCAGTTCCCACTGTGGTTATCGTCTAGTGATTATTTGTTTGCCTCTATCATTGATGATAACATTTCCATGGCTAAAAATCAAAGAATTAGATTTCCAAATGCAGGGAGATCTGCCTGCAGGAAGTTTTCTTCCATTAGCTCAGTGGCACCGACAGCTGGGCCGACAGACAGATACATAATCCTGTTTCTTTTCTCTTTCTTTCTTTTTTTTTTTAATTCTAAACACTGTATATGGAGTAAATAGTCTTTCCCAGGAAGGATCTTGCTTGCTCTGCCACCAAGCATTCAGCTCCTGGAGCTTACATTACTGTGTCTTATGCATTGGGGAGCTCAAGATTCCCGCTTCTGCGAAACACTCTGATAAAAATGGAGCCACTTTATAAATGGCTGGTAGGAACGGCCCCTCCATTGAGGACCCAATCTAGCCCATGACAACTGCTACCATCCCTCTCTCCCCCACCCATCTAATCTGCCACTAAGTCCTGCTTGGTCTACCTCTGAAATGGCTCTCGAATGAGTCCCTCTCTACCACCACTGCGGCTGCGTCATCCAGGCCTTCGTCACCTTCCCAATGTGTTAATGTCGTCCCCCCCTGGCTGGTCTCCTGCCCCTTTCATCCATCTTCCTATTGGCTACAGAAGGATCTTGATAAAGCTCAGCTCTGATCTCATCGTGTATTCCTTGAAATACTATGGGTCTCCGAGTTCCAAACAACGTTTCCAGAAATGTAGTGCGTGATGATTTGGGAGAAATATACAAATGCATTCATTTTATTTGATTAGTAATATATTTATTTTGAGTTATAGCTAATTCACAGTGATCCTGATTTTCCATTCATGATGTTGACTTTATAAACTCCTTTTAAAATAAATTTAATAAAATGGGTGGGTTTTTTTTAAGTGAGATGCTTAAAAAACAAAGCCCTAAATCAGAGACTATTTGTGGCCAAAACTGAATGTGGTATGCAGTGACTGAAGTTTGGAAAACACTGGCAGAAATAACAGTCCAAACTCCTTCACCCATCATTTAAGATACTTCACTACTGGTTCCCACAAAATAGCGAATATCAGCCTTAATGTCTACCTATCCCTTACCCCACCAACTTGCTTCAGCAAGAACTTCCCCTTGCTTTTAGTCATATCAAACACTCTGTATTTTCCAAATATGTTAAGGCTCTCATATTTGGGCATTGCCTCTTCCCACCCCCACCCCACCCCCGCAATAGTGTTGCCTTTGTCTGGATTGTACTTTTCTACCTGGTGGACTTCTATACATCCTTCAAAGCCCAGTTCACATGTGCCCATCTCTGTGACCTCCTCTCTGAGTTCCTCAGGTGAAACTCACTAGGCCTGGAGCTCCTGTACTCTATTGCTTTTGACATTCAACATGTTAGCTATATATTTAAATAGGTGTTTTCTTTCACCCTCCGATGTAATGAACCCTACAGAGTTGTACTTAAAACTCTGTCTCCACCGGCCAGTGATGGGCACGGCACCTAGAAAAGGGCGCCGCGGTTGAACAGATGAAGAAATAAATAGCTGAGTATGTCAAGGCAGATTCTTGCTTCAACGGGAGGGTTCTGCGGGGGTGTGAGGTCTCACACGCAAACCGTCTGCCAGGAGGAAGTAATCACGGTGTCCCGTCTGCCTGGCCAAGCAGGTCTCCGAAAGTGGTTCTGACAGTGTTTCTCCAGCGCCTTAGCTGCAGCTATCTTTCCTTCTTTAAATTGCTCTGGGACATTCACCCTTAGCAAACGGTGACACGGGGGCACAGTGCCTTCTCGTGACACTCGTAAGACTTATTATAACTGCTTCGCTCCTCTTCTCCTCCTCCTAGACTCCCAGCTCCACTAGAACAGAGACTGAGTCTATTGTGTTCAATGCAGTGCCCACCCCTAGGACGGGGCCTGGCATATAGCAGCACCTGGTGTTGCTTGAATAAAGGGCGTCTGAATATTCCATCTATTGGACCAGCAGACTGTCTCAGTTTGTCCTTGCAGATAGAGACTATACAATGTGAGTAACCAGGCTGCCTGCTTCCAGGGAAGGCCCCTTCCGAGCAAGGGCCTTTCTTCCAACAAGTCTTCCCCTCTGTTTGATCAGCCTGATGGTGTCATCCACCCTTTGCCAGTCTGGAGTGTTTTCCTTCATTCCCTGAATTCCCACCATCCACTCAACACAAATCAATCTAATTCTATGCACCTGGCCAGTATTTTGCTTTCAGTTGTCCATGAAAGTACACAGTGGTCAAAGTTTAGTCTTCAGTGTCAGAGAAAAGACTTAGTAAAGTGCAGGGCATGTGGCCAGGCCTCAAAAATGCTGTTATAATTTATAATCATTGATCATTCTCATTACATCCCTAATGACAATGTCATATGCAAAACCTGGTCCTCCTTTTCTCATTTCTTTGATAAGTTTATGTCCGATCGTTAATGCATTTAACTGTTTGTTGTGATTCACACGGAACCTCACCCATTGGCTATAGGTCCCCTCAGAAGCTTTGTTTGCATTTTCCTCAGCACTTTATCATTTAGGACTGTTCTACAAGAAGGATCCACTCTTATGCTTTTCATTGTCACACAAGCAGGTACTTTTTATTTGGACTTTATTTATTTATTATTGGCCTAGTTAGAGCTCAGGGTTCTTAGTTACTCATTCTTCATTTAATAGATATTTATCTACTGAGTCATCTGATTCTGCATGGCCCTGTTCAGACTGGCAACGGTTGGGAGCACAATCGGAACAGGGCCACGCTAGGTCTGGCACACAGCAGTGACCAAGACAGAATCAGCTCTTGCCCTCATAAAGAATTTACTCAAGTGGAGAGACAGACGAAAATATGAAAAAAGGAAAAATACACAAATATATATATATACTATATATATATACTTGATATGATGATATAATACATTAATTTAATATAATAGATATTACAATATGGGTATTATGAAGAAAACCAAAGATAAAGAGTGGCTTTGACCTCAGCCACCAGGTCAGGGGCTTCCTGGTTTCATTCCTCATTCTGACCGCCCCAGCCATATTTCCTAGGTTTGCCAGGCACCCAACCAGACCTGTCTCACCTCATGATGCAAACTAGCTTCCCATTGACCTTTGCATGAATCCAGGGTAATGAACCCCCAAGCTTTCACCTGCTGGTGGCTCTGACCAGTGTGTCACTCTGGGTAAAGAGAGAGTCTTCGGGGCAAAGCATGCTGGGAAGACTTAGCCCGAGGAAGGGGTGAGTTAGGGGAGGTTATGAAACACTTGGCTCTCCAGGATCTTTTCTAAACCCTTCTTTGTCACATCTAACTGACAGTGACGAAGCTCTATCTCTCTGCATAGCAAAGGCATATTTCAGCCAGAGAGAAGTATCCAGAGGTTCGCCATGCCCCGTGGAGACACTCTTTAGTGCATTGTCCTGCATGAAGCAGGCAGTATGGACATGTTTGTTGAACATGTATTTGGGACCATTTGAATGGGGGTTCTGGGACCTTAATTCCATTGCGAGCCATAGTGCAATGAACCATGTGGGAGCCTCCCATGTCTCCAAGACCTGTGGCTTCGAAGCAGACAACAGAATGACGTCCAAGGAGCCAGCCTGGGCCAGCATCCAGCCTCCCCAGTCGCCTGACTCTGCATGGCCCGGTTCAGCCTGGCAAAGAGTGGGCGCCCAAGGCGTCATTAGGGCCCTTCCATCACTTCCTCATTAGTTTTTAGATAGTGTTCTAATGACAGCTTGAGAGGCTCCGCATCCTGGCCTCCTCCTATTTATGATCCCACCGTGTTAATGTGCACTTAATGAGAAACTCTTGTCTTGCTTGTAAATCCTGTAGCCGGTATTCAATTTATTGACAGATGTTTGCTTGGATCTCTTTAAAATTACTTCATAAATCTTCCGGGATAAAAGGCCTCAAGTTTGGTTATTAAGACAAGGCCTTGTTGACAGTTTCATATTTAACTGTTTAGAAGTCAACCGTCGGGGCTGTACCGGGTGCGCGGCCGGGGTGCACCGGGCCCGAGTGCCACCGGCAGTGTTTCCCGTACCTATCAGGGCCCTTGCTGGGGAAGCGTGTCTACTGTCCCTTATAATCCCTGCAGTTAACTTCTCGGTGACCTCGCCATGCTCTGCACTTATTCATTTAGCCTATCAGCGTGTCAGCGTGACGAAGTGTTTCTGCTGATAGGAGCTAGGGGCTGGGCAGGGCCCGGCACCTCCATCACCAGGACGGAGCGTTGACGGGAGCCGAGCTCTGCGGTGGCACTCCGACAGCCACCAGGCCCCAGCTGGGAACCCGGGGCTCCGGCTCCATCCTAGGCTAGCAAATGTGTGCCTGTGATGGGAAGGGCTCTGCCTGGAAGTTGTAAGACCACACTTGTCTTTTGCGGCTTTTTCAATGCTGTCTCTGAATCAAGATTATTTTTTTCTGTTGCCAGTGGCAGAAAACTTACCTCTAAATGAGTTAAAGCAAAAGAAAAAGGAATAGAAAAATGGCTAATTGGCTCACGTTACTGAATTGTACAAGGGAAGTGACCCTCAGGCCTGGTTTGGTCCAAGGGATTAAGTAACGCTTTCCCTCTCCTCCTAGGGTTTGCCTTCCCCAGAATCACCCTCAGAGTTCCTGTGGTGGCCCCTGAAGCTCCAAAGGGCTTCCAGATTCAGACCCAGGAGAAAAGATTACCACCCTCTTCTCTCACAAGTGCCCAGGGTGAAAGGGGCTTAGAGTTCTCACTGGTCCTGAGCAGGTCACATGGCCACACACATATAACCACTGTGGTCAAAGGTAGGCTATATTCTGATTGGCCGGGTCTGAGCCACATGGCAGAGCCCCACCTAAAGCCTAGAAATTAGATTAAGGAGGAGGATCTTCTAGAGTTAAAGTGTGTTCTGGTCACCTCCAGAAGGTGGAGTAGAGCCAGGCAACATTAGAACAAATGTTCAGATGTCCCCATCCAGTTAAAAACAGCACCCTGCCTTGCATAATTCTTTCATTCCGTTCCGAGGAGTTGTTAGACGCTGGCAGGCTCTGTGCTAACCAGTCAGGGTTATGCCCTACCCCCTTGGAGAAGGCATTGAAAAGATTAAAACCTCAGAAAACCCCCGAGAGGCCAGGCCATTGAGAAGTTCTTTCAAGCCATCTACGAGCTAGTCATGGTAATAGGATGAAAAAGGAATTGCTCCAGTTCGTACTATCACAAACCAGTGTTTTTGCATGTAAGATGTTAATGAACATTTGGGCCAAAAATAGAGGATTTTTTGCTTACTTGCTGGTGTCTTGTCACGTCGCATTGCTAGAATTGTGTCAGATCGCGTTGGGGAAGGCTGCCTCCACTCGGCGCTGATGTGACCCGCTGCTTTGTAACACTTAAGACGAGTGTAGCGGGCTCTTCCCCCCAATCCAGTTTTCCCATAAGTACTGTTTACCAGCTGAGGCATGAGTGACTACTACTGGAATTGAAAACACGTCTCCCATTTAAGGCAGGATTTACTAAGTGCCTCTGGGAAGGAAGGCACAGAAACATTTCCTTGCACCCCTGACAGGCTTCAGCAGGGGGCTGACTCCCTTGACCAGACTCCACATTTACTAAAATCTGATATTTACAGTTTCCTACGTGGAAACTTCTACAAAGTTTAGGTTGGCAGCTGGGTAGTAAACTTGGCCTTGATTTTCTGTACAACCAACTGCCCATGCCCTGAGAAATACATTCTTCACAGAAATAATTGTAATAATCTTGATTTGAAGTCGCCTTGTAACGATAACAGCTAATACATGCAGTGTTTTCCACGTGCCAGTTACTGTTCTAATCACTGTATATATTTTAAGTCCTTTAATCCTATGACGTCCCTGTTATACCAATAAGCACAGAGACATTAAATAACTGGCCTAATAACCCATAATTCATGGAGCTAAGACTTCAACCCACAAGAATTGACCTTCAAATTGTGCTCCAAATATGATGCTACGTTGCCCATACTGTGAGGTTATAGGGTAAATATATTGACTCAAGATTTGTGGTACTATAAATGGTAGTAAATGTACAAAAATAAGTTATATATTACATAGGTAACGTTATATATAAGGTCTACTGGAAAGTTCTGTCCGTTTTTGGAATAAAACAAAATACAAATTTTTCTTACCATCAATAAACTTTATTAAATAATATAATTGCCATTATTATTAATGATTTCTTGCCAGCGTGAGGGCAATTTGTATATCCTATTTTTAAAAAATGTTTTATCTTTTGATGCGAAAAATTGAGCCAGTGCTTATTTGATATCTTCTTCATTTTTGAATTTTTTCCCCTTCAAAAAATTTTGTAAGGACAAAAACAAGCAATAGTTGGAAGGTGCTAAGTCCGGGGAATATGGTAGATGTGACAGACATGCTTCTGTAGCATTTCTTCCTTATTGAAATTCGTAAAAATTACAATGGCGTAAATGAACTTTATCAGTAGCCATGGGTACACTATCGTTTCACACATAAGACTAATGTGAATCAACTTTGTTTTAGTTAATTTGCTACGTCAGTATGTATACATTAAGTGATAAAAATAGAGAGGCACACATGCGCCAAATAAACGTGCTTACGTGTCGAAACTTGTGATAGAAACGGACAGAACTTTCTGGTAGACCTTATATATATAATACTATCTAATATGTATAAATTATTATGTTTTTATACATATTAACACTTTACTTATGAAATATATAATTTACATACTTTATAATGGTTTTAAAAAGATGAGAGAAAGAACAATAGCAAAATTAAATTGTATTAAAACATTAAAATGAAGTTGGGAGACAAGTAATTTCACATCAATGTATGTGACTGAAATTGGAGCAGAAGTTTGGGCCTATGCCTCCGGATAAACAAGCCCAAAGAGGACAAAGTAAAGAGTTACGGTATTTGTGACATCCCTGGGGCCCAGCAACCTCACGCTGGGTCCCACAACAAGTCCTGCCAGGGCATGGCGGAGGCAGAGATGGAAAGGGGAGGAGTCAAGGGGGGATCGGGCCCCAATAAAAACCCCCGTGCGCCGGTGGGAAAATAGCAGAGCAGATTCATTCTCGGGCAAGGTGACTAATGCTCTGCATTTGTCTCCTTACCTGTACAAATGTGCTGTCTCCATCTCTGTTGCCCCAGAATGAGACCCGGAAACAAGGATTTGAGTACCAATACCTTGTTTGCCTGTTGGTTCTTGGAAAACCTGACGGGAAGTGGAGAAGTAAGATGAGGAAAGATGTCAATAAAGAATGAGCGATGGAGCCAGTTATCCCTGAGGCGCTCGGAATGGGATGCTGCTGGGGTGTGAGGGAGCCCGTACAGAGCACGCTCCCAGAGTTGTCCCGGTGAGGGGAGGTGCTGGGCTAGTTCCCCACCACACCTCCACCTGCCACCTGCCCTGGCGCGTCTGCTGCAGCGTTTCCGTGCCTTCTGCGTGAGCCAGGCACACTCCCACCTGGACAATGCCTTCTGCCAGCGGAGCGCAGTGCTCGTGCTCCCGGAAGGCATGCCTGGTGGGGAGAGGCACGTGCCTGGGAGACGCAGGCAGGGCGACGCCGTCAAGGTCCAGTGTCCATAGCAGCGGCACTGCCTCCGAAGGCCGTTGCAATGATTGAATGAGGTGATGAGCATAAAGCACTTGGAGCACTGTTTGGTTTAGGCAGAAACTTAAATTTGGGAGAAAGCATATAGGCTCTCGCAACTAAAAGAAGTGTAGGAGCTCTTGAAGCTTACACTTCAAGAAAAGGTAGATCAAGTGCTCTAATGCATTGGGCTGAGCAGGAGCATGGTGAGCAAACAAGGCCTGGGCAGAGGGGACCAGAGTTAGAGTGCAGCCAGATGGAGAAGGCCGGGTCATCTCGTGGTCCATTTCAAATCTAGCATGTGAAAGCAGGTCCACTCCCAAATACTCAGAATGAACGCAAATAATCAGTCAACACGGGCTGGGGGGAGGGGTGGGAGCGGGTGCCAGAGCGAGTCAAGGCAGTTTGGCGTCCCGTAACGAAATCCGCCCATGGTATGATGGACGGTTTCATTTCTCTACGGGCTGTTTTGGCATTGTGTAGACACAGCCTAAATTGGTGCCCACACCTCCCACTAATCATGCTCTGAGAGAGAGAACACGGAGTTATTGAGCTCCCCAAGCAGCACTTTGGCGCGCACGCTATCTAACGATATCAGGAGATGAAGGAGGCCTTTGAAATGAGCTTTCGAGCGTGAGTAATGACCTTCAGGATGTGGTGCAGGGATTGTCTTTTGAAACTGGTATATCTTGATGGATGATTGAAAAGCTGCTGTCTTTGGTATAGTTTTCACGGTTTTATATTTGGGGATGTGTAATAAATAAATGTGTAATTGCCCTCAACATGATGCAAGACCAGGAGGTGAGGATGAGACAGAGAAGTCCTATAACAGCATAAAATTTTATTAGGGTTCCCATTGATAGGCAAGGTGGTGTTGTGTGAACAAAGGATGGTCTGTCTTAAGTTGACCAAGATAGAATCCCACACAATGAAGATCAGATTCCAGCAGCTGGTCTGTAGGGAGGCAGAGAGGGGAGTAAAGGAGAGGTACTCTCGTTTTTAACATCCTCATGAAAGTAGTTTGGGGCCTGTATTGATAACAGTAATGACAACCTACATCGCTTACCTTGTATTTCTGTAGATTATACAGTTTATTATGTGTAAGGCTTTTGTAGTGCTTTATCTAATTGATAGAAGTAGGTACATTTCACAGTGGACTCTAATTCTTCTTAACTCATTGAGATTATTTCTTCTTACATTTTTAAAAAAATTTTATTCTTTGTGTTACAGCCCGGCTTATATACTATATATATAGTAATATACTTATATATGTTTTAATCTTCAATTACAATTCCCATTATTGGCCTTTATGTATAGGTAAATCTGTCTGTCTTCCAAATTAGTTTTGACCTCTGTTGGTAACAGCTGGTGGGTGAAAACCTCCGATATTGTGTAGGTGTCTAGAAACAGGGCTCAGCTTTCTTTCCATCCCATGTTTTATTGGGTAAGTGGAAGAACGTTTTTAGTATCACTGTATAAACTTTGTTAGAATTTAGAAGATTTGTATGTGAACAGTTTCTGGGCTCTCATCTACAAAACAAGGCACGGACACAGAGTTTAAGTTTAGTCCTACTGTCTTTAGCCCAATTTAGAACCTTACATGTTCACTCACAAAGGCTGAATGCTATTGTTTAATAAATGGTAATTATCAAAGTCTTAATAATGTCATTGGAAAAGAAGAAAGAGTTTTGATCATTAGTTGCCATCTCCCATTAGCATTAATGTGATTGGTCTAAACCCAAGATTTCTTTTTTTAAAAAAAAACAAACAAAAAACCCTTTCGATGGCTTAATATGTTCAGTCAATATGTTCAATATGTTCAGTCACGTTTACGCACAAGACACGCACAAAAGAAATGGTGGCTCTGTGTCTTAGGCTGAGACTTCATTTTTGTTACGCAGCCTAAATAGAGGCGTTTGCACAAACCTGGCAAATACAAATGTCTCCTTGGGAAAGTCCTTAGATTCCTATCGCTTGCATTTTCTATGTCACACGACTTAACATTTAATTACCTACCAACTTCAGTTCTTCCCCACCAATCCCGTGAGGGTTATTTGTCTTTGGAGATTTGGTTTCAAACTTGCAGAACAGTGGTTCTCAATGGGGGGCAGTTTTGTTTTCAGGAGACATTCGGCATTGTCTGGGAATATTTGTTTTTATTGCCACAACTGAGCGATGTGGGAGTGGGGTGGGGGGAGGATGCTCCCAGTGTCTAGGGGGTAGAGGCCAGGGATGCTGCTAAACACCCTGCAGTGCAGAGGGTATCCCCACAGCAGAGAATTATCTGACCCACATGTCAACAGTGCTGAGTTCGAGAAACCCTGCGTCGAAAGAATCAAGCCATTTATTTCTTTAGTTTCCTGTTTTGGATCTAGGACAGACCTGACACCCAGTAGGTGCTCATATTTATTCTGATGATGAGACCAAGTTTGCCTTGAAAATCAGTGCCCCAAGTGGATCCAACTACAGAGGTTTTTCAATAGGAAAAAAAAAATGTTTTATTCTGCTTTTTTAAAAAATTCAATACTCTATGGCTCTTGAGGGAGCAAGGAGAGGGGAATGTGATACAAAAGAGGAAAAAATAAAGAAAAAGAAGCCACTTTTTGCTCTTTCCTGTGATTGCCATCAGTATAAAAAGGCACAGTTGTTAATTACTAGGGGACAATCTTTGTACGGAGGGGCTGGGGTAGGGGCGAGCATTGGGAATTTTATTGCTTTTCATTGGGGACAGTGTAAAACGAGATAATTTAGGCTTGACAAACAAATCTTGACTCACTTTTTGTCTGAGGCTCCAGAAGAAAAATAGAACTCTCACAGAGCAGGGCTCACCCTTTCCCTCCATAGATCACCGGGGTAGGTGAGAATCTGGCTAATAGCCAGGACACCACAAAGAAGTAAACAATGCCCAAGCCAGCCATGGCCGCTGCACACCCGCTTCTCCGTGGCTGCCGATTTCCCCTGGTTTTCATCTCATACTCATTTGGGGTTTTTTTTTGTTTTGTTTCTTCCTTAGCTAAAACTTTTTGAGTCTCTCAGTTTGTCTGTTTGGCGAGGTCTTTGGAGCAGGACCCTGACAATGTCCTGGTCAGCTCTTTTAGGGGTTTCTTTTTTTTCTCTTGAAAAAAAAAAAGTGGATTTCCTGTTCTGGTGGGCCATACATCATTGACGTCCCCCGTCCCTGCTCCCTGTCTGTGACAGAATGAGAGGTGTCATTTATCACTGGGGCTTGCGGAAGCTGTGGGAAGAGGGATTGAAATTTTTTTTTTTTCTGGAAGGCCTCAGTGTCTACCGGCTGCCAGATCATTAAAAAGGGGGCTTTCCAAAGAAAGCTGTGTGTGATGTGATTGCACTTACTGTCAAGGAGAGGCTAAAAGAGAGAGGAAACATCAAAAGGGAGCGAGAGAAAGATGGAGAGGGAAGAGAGAAGTTTCTGCCAGGGGCATTTCAAGTTCTTGAGCTGTGAATGCAAGGCTCTGCTGTGGTTCGGTTTTAGTATGTGCATGCTAAATAAGTCCTTTAGAGATTCCACATGGCTCGTGGTGCCAGCGAGGAAACTGAAACAGGAAACCTCTTGAACAACATTTCCTCGCATCGCACATTATGTAGGGCACGGAGACAGACTTGGACTGTACGGGGCATGGCTTGCAGCACAATCGTTGAAGAGCTGAGGCAGGAAAACCTATTGGAACAAAAGCAGAGGCTCCCAATAAATCACGAGGCAAAACTGAGACCTCCTGGCAGGCTCCTTCTCCAAAGAGACATTTACAGCATCCTGTTTGCAGAAGCACACTCGGAAAGTGCCCAAGAATATCTTCTTACAGCTCTTCTCCCTTTGGCATGAAGTCTGCCACCAAATGGATCTCCGGGGATCAGAGAATAGACTCTCTTGCTTATCGTTTCTCTGCACTGGGAAGTGTCCTCCCTCTACTCCCTGCACTATCAAAGTGATAAAAATAAGGCGGCGTTCACATGGTCCTGACTACATGCTGAGCGCTGCGAGAGGCGTCTTCCGTATAGTCTCACTTTAATCTTCATCGTGGTCCTATGAGAACGGCACATCTGTTTTGGAGATGGTGCCATTGAAGCACAGAGAGGCTCAGAAACTTGACCAAGGTTGCACATTCCCTGCAATGCTGGGCTCCTAATCGGGGTGGTTTGGTTCCGGAGTCTCTGCTCTTAGCCTCTGACTGGAAGGGTGAGGGATAGACACGGCAGGGAGGCCCTTGATTTTTGGAGCCTCTGGTTTGCCAATGAAGTCATGTTGATTTAGGAAACTAACTACGTAATGATGACCCAAAGCAGGGGTCAGCAAGTTACAGCCGTGGATCAAAGCCAGCCCATAGCCTGCGTGGCCTGTCTTGAACAGCCAGTGAACCAGGACTGAGTTTTACATATTTTAAATAGTTAAAATAATTTTTTTGTGGAAATCTGTTTCCTTGTTAAATAAGCACCTGCACAATATACTCAATTTTGCCTCTTGTCCTATAAATCCTGAAATACTTACTGGCTGGCCCTTTACCGGGAAAGTTTGCTGACCTCTTCCCTAAGGCAAAATCAGCTACAGAAAGAAAAGGGAGAAAAAAAAGACAGAGAGAGGGAGAGAGGAAAAGAAGAGGGCCTCATTAAAAAACAAATAAGAAAACTCAGATTTTCATCAGTGGAGTTTGAGGCCAGCAGACACACTAAAATTGGACTGGCTTGTGTATACTTATGTGGGAAGGCCATCCTTTCAAGATAAGTTTTCCTTGACTGCTTTTCCACAAAGCCTGCTGCTTGGAGAGACAAATTAGCTATTAGGTAATCTAGTTAATTGACAAGTGACTTAACTAATTACCCTAACATGCTTATTAAATGTTACCTTTCCCATTCTCAACACATTGTTAGAGCATCAATTTATTTAAGGCCTTATCATATCACTCTCCCCTGACAGCACACTCCTATTAAAACAGAAGGAGCATGGGGTGTGCTTTTTCTATCATTATTTCTTTCCCTCTGTGGTTAGAGTCAAAAGAGAGAATTAGGAGCCGAATGCGTAAGGAGCCGGTTGCTATTCAGTGACGATGTCCAATTATACTGGCACATGGTCACGCAGATGAATCAAGAATGAACTAAATACAGAAATAATGTGTGTTATCAAGCCTCGCCCAACGGGGGTAACAAAAGCTGAGGGAAAACCTAATTTGACTTTTGACTGTAATCTTTCACAGCTGGGAGGGTTGGTGTCTGTCTTTATTGATACATATCTCCAAATCCCGCATCTTTGGGGCAGGTGCATTTTGAAATTCATAACTTCTCAGAATTTAGAAAGCGAGCTTGGTACATACACCAGGTGCTAGATAACACTGCCGGTCAAGTCAGGAATGGCTTTCTCTACTTAAAAATGAGAATAATCCTGCAATGAAACAGTAATATTCCTGAAGTGTGATTTAAAAAAAAAAAAAAAAAGGTTTCCAGTGTATCAAATAAGTTCAGGGCTGATTTTTTACTAAAACCAAAAATACCTTGGTTTTTACAGATTTTTAGTTTTTTTTTTCTTTCTAGACAAATAATTTTGAACTAGTGAAGATTTTCTTAATCTTTTGGCTCTTCTAATAAACTTGTAGTTACTTTATAAATTTAATATTGGTCATAGGTAATACATATGAAAATAGTTGGCAATTCTTCAGAATAATGTAAGGTGAAGCACAAGATATAGATAGATAGATAGATAGATAGATAGATAGATAGATAGAGCTAGATAGATCATCTGTCACAATATATATCATGATATATGATGATATATACATAGATGAATCATTTAAAATTTATGCTTTTATAAAACTTTACTCAAAATCAGAAGATTGGAACTAAATACAAAGATTTATTTCTGTTCAAACAAAAGTAGAGGACAGGATGCTTCAAAAGATGTGAATCGTCGTTAGGTCCAAGGTTGGCCAACTCCAGTTTCTGTGGGGCTATCAAGTACCATGGTCCGAAATCCCAAGATGCTCCTGTTTTCAGATACAACATGTGTGAAATCAGGATGCACCCTCTTGTCTTTGATGTGCCATGATTTGATTGGTAGCATTGTTTTTCACTTTCTTGGCAGTAATAAACGTAGCATTAAAAGCATCTTATATTCAATTCACTACAGTAACAAGTTGAGACAGGGCCCCATTTTGACCTTGGGAGAGAGGTCATGCTCCATCTCTAGGGAACTCATTGTATTGTACCCTAACCCTAACCCTAGCCCTAACCCTAACTGTAATGCCATGGTTGTCACTCTGCTGGTTGCTACATAAGAAACACAGACCCAGGGTGACCAGTCTTCTCATCTTCTAAGAGAAACTAGAAATTCAGATACACAGTCTCATAATATTTAAGTGTTGGCAACTAAATGGTCATTTGTTAACCCTGTGCAGCCCAAACAAGAGAGGTCTCCAGGTTGGATCAATACCTACGATGGTTTCATGAGTTGACCAGCCAAGATCATTCTGCTGATATATCGGTGATATCTGAATCCAGTATGTCGGACTCCTGTGGTTTCAGTCTTTGTCTGACTGGAATAGGAAGGTGTGTGTGAAAGTACAACCCTGAAATTCAAGAAGCTCACAGCACAGAGGGAGAGATAGTCAAGCAGGTGTTTACAGCACAATGTAATCATCATGTACATAATGATGTTTACTGTATGGTGTGATGCTACAAGGGGCTGTGAGGACCAGAGAACAATGGTGTAACCCCGTCGTTGGCAGGCAGAAAAAGCTGCTCCAAGGAGGTGCTCAGGTGCTGAGAGAGGAGCAGGTAGAGCAAGGAACAGGATGCTGTCAGGGAGAGAAGGATAGAGATGTTCCGGGTAAAAGAACAGAACATGCAAAGGTCCAGAATGGGTTGTTTTTGCAGCATTTTCCTCAGCATACCTTTTTTTTTTTGTATTTTTATGAAATGAGAAGCAGGGAGGCAGACAGACAGACAGACTCCCACATGCATGCCCAACCAGGATCCACCCAGCATGCCCACCTGGGGGCGATGCTCTGTCCATCTGGGGCGTTGCTCCATTGCAACTGGAGCCATTCTAGCGCCTGAAGCGGAAGCCATGGAGCCGTCCTCAGTGCCCGGGGCAACTTTGCTCCAGTGGAGCCTTGGCTGTGGGAGGGGACGAGAGAGATAGAGAGAAAGGAGAAGGAGAAGGGTGGAGAAACAGATGGACACTTCTCCTGTGTGCCCTGACCCGGAATCAAACCCAGGACTTCCACACACCGGGCCAATGCTCTACCACTGAGCCAACTGGCCAGGGCCTCAGCCTACATTTTTAAAATGAGATTCTTCATAACACAATCAAGGTACATCATGCAGCCTGAAAGAAAAGTACTTCTCCTCTACCTAGAATGTCAGAAAGTGCCACCTGCCATGTACAACCACTGCTGACGTAAACACTAGTCAAGGGGTCCAATAGAGTGTGGTCCAGACATTTTTTATTCAAATATCAATTTTGGGAATATATGATGAAATTAATCAGTACTTATCTTTCTGAACTACACCAGCTCTCACCAACCACTCTTTTCTTTGAAACTGAATACTGTGAAATCTAGAGGTAATTATGAGGTTTGTGGTTGAGTCCTATTACAGTCACTTGCTTCATGTTGAAATCATTTAGCATCTCTAAACCTCAATTTGCTCATCTGCAAAATGGGTGTAGGAATGTAAATACATCAAAATGAAACAATATATGTAAAGAACATCACGTAGAACCTGGTGAATAATAAGCATTTAACAGCTAAGCTTTGCTTATATTTTCCTTGTTATCATTATTAACATTCATACAGCTCCTCATCCCTCCCAGAATTATAGCATCTAAACTTTACCTTCTCTATTAAAAATAAAAAGTGCCTATCACCTAGACCTAGATTCAAGTTGGAAAAAAATTTAGTTAATATGTATTAGACTTTTGTTTCTTCTAAGAGAGGTATTTGAACATGTATTGATTTTTTTTTAAGGTTTTAGTGACTAAATAAAGCTTAATCTCTTTTTTCCCTGCAAATATTTACTAAGTGCTTCCATGAGGACTGCATGGTGAGTTCTCCTGTGGTTCTGATTTGGAACTGGGTTCTCACTGTCTCTCTCAAGGTGGTCCATTTGGATGATTAACGATGGGAAACATGACTCTATCAGTTGGTGACCAGACGGGAAACACCTGACATAGTACCCTGGGTAAGGGGAGGAGAGTCAAATAAAAGGACAGTTAGAAGGTGGGGTGTTTTTTAAGAAACCAACAAGGGACATTTCAGTGACCTGAGACTAGTGACAGAAAGGAGCCCTCATAGAAGGGAAAGGAGAGAGAAGCTTCCAGAACATGATGAGTGTACAACTGTATAGATAGGCTTTCATCAGGACTCAGGGCAACCTGCTCAGAAGGAGCTTGGGGAACATATATGCCCACCCTCTTTCCTCCCACCCTGCCATCCCCGTAGGACAAACCCAGGGGAATCCAGAGGTGAGGACCCCGTGGGCCTGGTCTCACGTCAGCCTCCCAGGGCACGGGCAGGGGAAGGAGGGTGCCCAGTGGATGTGCTGGGCGAGTAGGACAAACCCAGGGGAATCCAGAGGTCATAGGACCCCGTGGGCCTGGTCTCGCGTCAGCCTCCCAGGGCACGGGCAGGGGAAGGAGGGTGCCCAGTGGATGTGCTGGGCGAGTAGGACAAACCCAGGGGAATCCAGAGGTGAGGACCCCGTGGGCCTGGTCTCGCGTCAGCCTCCCAGGGCACGGGCAGGGGAAGGAGGGTGCCCAGTGGATGTGCTGGGTGAGTAGGACAAACCCAGGGGAATCCAGAGGTGAGGACCCCGTGGGCCTGGTCTCACGTCAGCCTCCCAGGGCACGGGCAGGGGAAGGAGGGTGCCCAGTGGATGTGCTGGGCGAGTAGGACATCACCAGGGTCAAACAGTGAGGACTGAGGTGACAGAATACGCAGCATCTTCTCGCCATGGGAAGCTCACAGTCTGAAAATGACTTCACTTGCTCAGGACCTGGGCCCAGGAAAAATTGCAAAGGCCATTAAAACCTCAATTAGCAGGTAGGATGTGCATGTCTAATGAGGTGCCATGTTGGCCCAAAAGACCATTAAGACATGATCCTTTCATTTATGAGACAACAGTAAATCACAGGTTGTCTGGGTCACAATCTTGTAGCTCACAAGACAGTACTGACCCAAGATATGTTTCCAGTGTTTTCTTGACTTTAGTGAATTGACTTTTAATTGAGTATCATAAGGCTTTCTCTCTGGCTGTATAATGCTGGGCTTCATTTCAAGTCAGGAAATGTAGTCCCTGAGACTGTTTTCTCATGGGGGCATGTGACTGCAGCTGAGGGTGTGTGAGCTCTGCTGGCCCAGTCCTCACATCCCTACCGTCTCTAACTGGCCGGTGCCATGTGGCCTTAGCCGTGTTTATTGCTCTTGTACCCTCAACGTCATGTCATGTTTGTCTCTACCCGTAGCCCTATCGACAGTGAATCAATAAGAGCTAGTTTAAGCGGGCCTGTTTTTTAAGCAAAATAGAAACATGTCTGCATGCAAGAAAAGAATCTTCCTACATTTAGACATGCAAAATGATAGTGCCTGCCCAGAGAGGTGGCACCTGGCGGCCTCCCTCGTTTGTCTTACTGGCCTGACCCATGTAGGCCCCTGAGCTACAGTCCCCACCACAGAACCCTACGCCTCCGCACTTGACCCATCCTCTCCAGAGCAACGCACCTTTATCGACATCATCTCCCCCTGAAACCTCACAATAACCTCGTAAAACAGGCAGAGCCCAGCTTCCCACACTCCTTTCGTTGACGAAGATGCTCAGACAAGTTCAATGACTTTCCCAAGGTTACCCAGGAAGCAAAGGCCAAGACTAAAACCCAAGTCTCATCATGAAATGCAAAATCCCATTATTCGGAGAGATGACTAGGGCTTGCGCAGCCCAGAAAAAAAAAAAAAAAAGAAAGAAAAGAATTGCTGATTTTGTCCTACATTTCAGAATGAATGAGCAAGTGCAGGGATTTTCACACTGTGCTGAATTGATACTAATGCCTTGATTTTTTTTTTCCTATTCCATTTCCCCAATAGGGTGTGTTCAAGAGGTGGTCAAAGATTATTAAGATAACATTTCCTTAGGTAGGGGAAAATAAGAGCTGTTGAAATGACCCGAGTGTCTTCTCTACTTCCAGGGATAAATACCATCTTCTAACTCCTATCAGCCTAAGAGAAGTTAAGAATTCCCAACTTTTATTAAGCACAGAAATTTCAGAACTTTCCGTTGCTGGATACCATCCCATTACCCATAATCCCTCGCATCACAGGAAGAGTTACAACTGGGCATGCTCTCTTTGTGTGCCCTTTTAGACTCCTCCCAAAATCTGCCTTTACTCAATTATCAGAACAGCTAGAATTCTACCTCTGGGAGAAAAGAAAGTAATTTCCTTATTTATACTCAAAATTTAGTGTTTCTAGGAGCAGTTCTTTTTTTTTTTTTTTTTTGAGCTTAGATCCTTATGGGTATAAAACATTCTGATTGTGTTTAAGAATTCTACCTTTTATCTATGTCTCCAGTGGGTTTGAAAGGAATTACTTTCTTCTGCAGCTTTCTAGAACTCTCTACAGATTTATTTCACTAAGGCTATTGAACAAGTCTGCTCCACCCCGAACACTGAGCTGATGTTCTTAAAGAAATTCTCCTTATCGTGAAAATTTCACCTGTGCTACAGGAAGTACTGCTTAAATGCTCTACACGTGAAACCAGTATAATACATATTCACACATGCAAACATATTTATTCCGTCTTTGCTAAGGAGGCCAAGAGGCTTCTGCTTTCAGAGAGAAGAGGAGATGAATGGATGATTCCCAGGTGGTCTACATTTATTTATTTCCTGCACGCGCACACACACACACACACACACACACACACACACACACACACTGAACACACCTAGTGCATGCCTCCTAGGCATTTGGATTGTAGCAGTGAAGTAAACAGATTCCTGCCCTCAAGGAATTTATATTCTAATGCAACCAATGGGGGGGGGGGGGGGGTGAGCAATCACATTTCAAACAAATGACGACCAGGTAGAAGAGAAAGGAAGGAAGAGGAAACCTGAGGAGCTCAGTCTAGGAGAGCTGACAGCCACTATTGCGAAGGGAACCGTCAGGGAAGAGCTCTGCGGAGGCAGTGATGCTGGACAAGACCTGAAGGAAGGGAGGAAGGGAGGAAGGGAGCTGTGCGGCTATTTGAGGGGCATGTGAAGTCCAGGCAGAAGCAGCAGCCAGAGCCATGGCCCTGACGTTGCTCTGGGCTTCGGGTGTCTCAGGGACACCCAAGGGGGCTGGGGGCTGGAACGGAGGATGCAGGGCAGAGGGCGTGACGTCACAAGAGATCGGGTGCCTAGTAAGGACTTGGATTTCATTCAAGGGTATTAGACGCTACTAGAAGGTTTGGGGCAGGGGAGTAGCCATTTCGGACTTCCGTGGGAACAGCCTGACAGTGCTGGGAAGCTGACTCTGGGGAAGGTGCGTGGTAGCTGCAGACAGGCTGGGGGCGTTGCAGCGGCCCAGGTGAGAAGAGACCATGGCTTGGACTGTGCTGAGAGGTGGAGGCTGTGAGAAATGGTGGGATTGTGGGTGAAGTCTTGGAATTCGAGCCTGCCAGTGAAAGGGTATTGGTCTTTTAAACAAGAGGTTCTAAATGTTCCCAGAAAATGACTGCAGTTTTTACTCTGTCAGCATCCGTTTCCCAAGAACCTTCTAGATGCCTGTCAGTGTGTTGGGCCATGGGAATCTCCAGGTATGACAAGACCTTTGACCTCAAGGAACTCCTGCCACTCAAGGGACAAGCTACTCCTTCTACCGCCCAGACACCTGAATCGGGCCATCCTCCTGCCCTGCTGGGCTTCCTGTAATTCCCTCTCGCCTGGTCCCCTTGACTCTGGGCTCCTCCAGCCCCTCCTTTACCTGGAACAATCTCATTTTAACCTTAAAACATTGTGTTGACGCACTCTTGTTCCCTTCAAACATGAATTTGTCAAAAGTTACTGTATCTCACAACATAAAGGGAGAACCTGTATGATGACGTACATGTAGAAACCAAGGGTGTTCGCTTCTGGCTCATGTAGGTGGCCTCATCTTCTGGCTCATGTAGGTGGCCTCATCTTCACAACAATGCTTTGTTGGGAGCGTTGTTCCCATTTTACACATCAGTACACTGAGACCCAGAGAGGTGGATGGATGTGCTCAAGTCTACACAGCGGGCCAGGGCCTGTACCCCACACTCACTGGGGTTGAATGCCAGTCTTGGCCTATATTTTGGCCTCCCCATCCCCATCATCTATAACAGGGATCAGCAAAGTACTGCATGTGGACCAAGTCCAGTCCAACACTTCTATTCGTAAATAAAGTTTTATTGGCACACAGACACTCTCGTTTGTTTTCACACTGTCTATTGGCAGCTTTGGTGTGGTACAGGCAGGACTGGTTGCTATAGAAACTGTATGACTCTCAAAGCCTTAAATATTTATTGTCTGGCCCTTAACAAAAAAAGTTTGCTGACCTTTGTTCTCGAAAGAAATAAATAATAAAGTAAATCAAAGTGAATCATGCATAGTTTGTGGAACACACATAACATCTGCCCTTCTCATGACAGCAACCAAATGTCAGTTAAAGAGAAATAAATGCTTCTTGAATGAATGGTTTTAAAAACCAGGAATCACACACATGTAAGTAGCTTTAATGTCAATAACTTGACTACTGTTCAAAATATGAATTTCTATTATGGCTTTATACTTTTTTAATCCATGCTGAAAGTAAATTTATTCATTTGATTTTTTTTTTCATTCATTTAAAAAACATTTATTGACTGTCTCCACCACACTAAGTCAGTACCTGTGATAGCAGCAGCAGATCCCATGCTGAGCAAAATCTGACACCTTCCTGCCAGAACAGAGCTCACACTCTGGGGATAGAGGCAGCTGTTAATCAAATAATTATAGAACTAAACTTGTGAAAAGGACCATGGAGTGGAGGATGTAACGTTCATAAGAATGCAACATGGTTGAAGGGATTGCTAATCAGGGAAGTTAGAGGGGCTTTTCTGAGGACACAATGAGGTAAGAACCAAAAGGTGACTAGAGCAGAAAAGGAAGAGCTGCATCCCAGGAGGGGCCAGCATATGTAAAGGCCCAGTGGTAGGAGCGGGCATAGTAAGCACATTCAGAATAAGGTGCTGTATGTCTGGAGAACAATAAGCAGGTGAGAGAGGAGACTGAAGGGACAGGTGTTTCTGACAGTATTGGGCTCAGGAGCCCATGTGAAAGAGTTACTCTTTCTCCTAAGGAAGAGGGGAACATTAAAAGACTTAAAGAGGATGATGCCTTCTTAAGAGATGATCTATCATATTCATGGGTTAGGAAGTTAGCATCAAGTTCTTCATGGCTATGCTAGGTCTAATCATTAGTGATGCATAATATCCCTGTGTCTACTGACCATCTCTGTTTTCAAATTCAGTTACAGTATGACTGGAACCGTGTAAACCAGGGGTCGGGAACCTATGGTTCGCGAGCCAGATGTGGCTCTTTTGATGGCTGCATGTGGCTCGCAGACAAATCTTTAATAAAAAAAAATAATAGTGTTAAAAATGTAAAACATTCTCATGTATTACAATCCATTCATTTCCTACTTCTCATGTTCATGGTTGTGGGTGACTGGAGCCAATCACAGCTGTCCTCTGGGACAACATCAAATTTTTATTGGATAATGCGTAATATACACGGGTTGTTGTATGGCTCTCACAAAATTACATTTTAAAATATATGGTGTTCATGGCTCTCTCAGCCAAAAAGTTTCCTGACCCCTGGTGTAAACCATACACAAGTACTGGATTTAGGATAGCCTTCTAGACCAACCATTTAAAGCAAATGAAATCCCTGGAAGCACTTTGATCACACTCACTATGGGTCATCTGCTTCATATTTATCTTTTCATTTATCCCCCAACCCTTAATCTATTTATTTTTAAGGTGCTAACAAACCAGGTGAACATTTTCACTAGCCTAAAAGCAGGTCAGTAACAGGATCGAAGAATAAAGCCATCAGTACATTAACCAATGCTGTTGGGCTTACAGTTGAAGGGGACAAAGAAAGAACAAAATATTTTTTCACAAAAATCATTATTTGAATCCATTAGACGTCTCTGATTTCAAGCAACAGAAAGCAACCCTGGTTAATTTCAGCAAAAAAAAAAGAGGGTGTCATAGAAGGCTTTCTGATGAGGTGGAATTTGACTCAAAAGCTCAGTCTTGAGAAAGAACCGGCCAGACAAGTGTCTGAAGTGATTTAGATCCTGGGTTGGAAGTAAGGAAAGACCACAGGGATGGAGAGAAGGCCAGTGAGCTAGAATATGGCAAATGTGAGGGAGAAACTGGTTAAGGAGGGCTTTGTAGATCATGGTGAGGAGTCTTGATTTCATTCTCTGCCATAGGAAGCCATTATGGAATATTAAGCAGACGAGTGATTATTTGAGTTACAGTAGAGGACAATCACACTTTAATAAGCAATCGTGATAGCTCAGGCACTGTACAGCCACTGTGGGTCATCTTATTCCATTTCCACCACACCTCAATGAGTAGGCACAATTGTTACCGCTTCTAAGATGAGTAAACCACAGCTCAGAGTGGCGACGTGACCCCAACTCTTGTCGTCTACCTCCAAGCACTAAACAAATGTTCATTTTTGTTGCTGTGGCTTATTTTTAACACTTTTAAGAGTGTTTTGTCAATTGCACAATTCTTTTCTGCTCAACTTTTGTAAATAAAAGATTAACCTCAAAGTCATAACTGAAGGAAGAAAATAAGAAACTTGTTTTCTCTGAAGAACTGCATGGACACCCAGCTCAGAATAATTTGGCCAGGGGCAGGGAGAGGACTGACTGCAGTAATACTTTGGGTTCATCCATCTCGTTTGTGAGAATCCGGAATGTTCTTTGGGCAAAAGATCAAAGACGAGCTTATTCCACTCTGCGTTGAGACGTGGCCCACTCGCCTCCTCTTTTTATCTTTCCTGGTAACTCTGCTTCAGTTTCTCTAATGGTAAAGAGATGAGATCAGCCACTGGGGGATTGGTGGACGGAATCAGGTTTCAGTCATCAGAAAGCTACGTCAAGTGCTAAGCATGAGTTACCCTCCGTTGGCAGTGTCAGCCTGGGACCTGAGGAAGGAGCCATCAATCCTGGCTCCCTGGCCCTCGCAGATGTTAAAATACAGGTACTCTGGGAATTTGGCTGGAGGGTGCATGGGAGGAGAGGAGCTGAGCTCTGGGAAGGAGTGGTATGGAGCAGAGGTTTAGATTCTAATGATCTTACCTGGCACGTCTAACTGCGAACTGCATGGACATCAGCGGATTGCTTCCTCAAAAAAAAAAAAAAAGGAAGAGAAAGAAGTTGATTTCAGAGTTAGAAGTGAATTTAAAATGACCTTCATCAGTTAGGAATATAGCACCTCTGTATTCTTACCAGGGTTTCTTTTTTTCAATTAAATAACATTTATTGAGTGTTTCCATCATAATAATCGTAAAAAAAAATGCTCATTATTGGAAAACAGTAAAAGAATATGGGGCAAAATTACCTATAGTCTTATCATTAATAAACAACTGAAGGAAAGATCCATTCTGTCATCGTCTGCCTCTCTATCCCTCCGTCTTTTACATCTTGAAGCCAGTCATTTCTATTGTTTCCAATGGTGTGGCTATAGTGTACACATGATTTTTGTAAAAAGCAGCCTCCAAGCTGAGCCTAGTGCTCCCCACCCCCTGGGATCCCTGTCCTTGTGTGATCACGTTTCCTTGAGAGTGGCTGGACTTACCCATTCGTCATCGCTAGTAAGCAGAATATGGAGAGTGTGTTGGGATGTCACTTCCAAGTTGAGGTTATAAAAGGATTGTGCCTTCCATCTGAGGTGCGTGGGGTCTCTCTCTGCCCCCACCCTTGGAAGCCCTCACACTGGGGGAAGCCGGGTGCTGTGTTGTGGGTGATGCTGTGGAGGAGCCCGTGCGGCGTGGCGAGGAACTGAGGGCAGAGGGCAGCACTTCAGTAGTCCACCAGCAATCACTTCTCAAAGCCACACTCTTGAACTTGGAAGTGGATTCTCCAGCCGTCTGTCTAGAGAGGGCTGCAACCCCAGGCAACGGTTTGACTGCCAGCTAGTGAGAGACCCTGAGCACTCAGTTAAGCCACTTCTAGATTCTTGAACCACAGAAACTGATATAATAAACATCTGCTATTGTTAGCTGCTGCATTTGGGGAGGGGGGGTCATTTATTACACAGCAATAGGTAACTAATAAAGTTGTGCATTCAGATTATTTCCCCATTTCATTTTTTCTCAGTATCAAACCAATTTGTTACATTTTATTTGTAACAGTTATGTTTATGCAACATCAATTATATGTATATTGTTTATTGAATCATTCCTCTACTATAGGACATTTACTATGTTCCATTTTTCTGCTTTTATAAACACCACTGTGTTGAACATCTTTTTATGTGAAGCTTCTTCTGTAGTTTCAGCTATTATCTCAAAATAGATTGGGGTTAGTAAGGGTTAGAAATCAGCTACATTACTGGATCAAAAGGTGAAAATATTTGTATTTCTCTTGATTCTTATTATACAACTGCTCCTTGGTAGCCTTCTATGAGAAGGAGTACACTGGAGTTTGAGACACTAAAATACCCACCTACTCAATAACTGCCCCTCTTCCCTCTTCATTGCTGGAATTGAACTTTCTGTGGGGTTAGCATTTAAATCATAATAGCATATTCTCCATATGGCATTCAGTAAAATTATGTTGTATGACATGGGAGGACAAGGCTGGAGAGACCTACAATCATTAATGTTTGAGATGTGTGGGTCCTTGATTATGGTTATTTAATTACCCCTTCTTTTTAATTCCTGCTTCTCATCTCTAATATCCCTATGCAATGGTCTTCCAAACAATAAGAATTGTGGTAGAGGCTGAGATGGATGCATGGATGGGTAGCTGGATGGATGGATAGATGGATGGATGGATGGATGGATGGATGGATGGATGGATGGATGGATGGATGGATGGGTGAATGGATGGATGGATGGATGGATGGATGGATGGATGGATGGATGGGTGAATGGATGGATGGATGGATGGATGGACAGACAGACAATTGGAGAGATGGATGGATAGATAGAAGTTATAATAATAATTAACATGGTTTTGAGTCCAAAGCTTTCCCATAACACTTCATTTCCATTTAATCCTCATACTATCCCAAAGAGAAAAGTGCTAATAAGTTTTCCCATTTCACAGATGAGAAAACTGAGGAAATAGCTAGTGAGTGGCACAGCCCATATTTGAATCATGTGTGTGCCTTCAAGGCTTGTCACTGTCTAGTATCCTACATCACTCCGTGAAGCTGTGAAATGTTAACACCATGCATTATTTACACCTTGTCACACTGTTGTGGTGGTTGAAATCTTTTCCCCTCAGGTAGCTACAGATGCTAGCGGGGAAATGCTAGACACTGACAGTTACCTCAATTCTCCAAAAGTGGCTCTTTCACTTTTCATTGCTGACCAACTTCTAATGTGTCAGTGGTATACTAATGTGGTTAACTGTTTGCCTGGGGCAGAAAAATAAAGCTTCTGGCATGCAATTAAAACCTCGTCTTGCCCAATTGGGCAACTAATGGGATCAGCAAGAATGGAGGCTGCCTAGTTAAGGCGTAGTTTGTATCTCAAATCCATTTCATGGGGCAAGTGACATAGTGGCAGAGTGGAGTGGCCTGATGGTTCAATTTGAAACTTAATTAGGTAGCCCTCAAAGCCACCCTTGACTGCCCATGCGTGTCCACACGCAGGCTCACGCACGCCCGGGACCGCAAACACTTGCAGCGGCCCCTGGATGCTGAGCCTCCCTCTGATTGGCCCGCACAGCTTTCCTGTCATCCTGCACTCTGGTCCAGAAGCGAAAATGCGTCGTGAACGTTCTGGTCTCACATGGTAGCCTGTGTTTAGTGGTCCCATTCTTAAATCTGAGGACTTTTCTCTGTCTGCAGTGATTCATTAGAAATAAATACAAGGTGAGGATTTGTTCAGAATGGAGTATAATGAAAGCCAGAAGGCTCTGCCCTTTGAGGATATTGCCAAGATCTTTGAGTCCTTTCTGATGGCCTCTGTCCTGGTATTGGTATTGAGAGAGGCATTGGGACAATTTCAGCAAGTTCTATTAACCAGGTCAGTTTTAGTTCAGTTTATTCAAGAAAGGTTAATTGAAAACCAACTGTGTGTGAAACATTTTAAGTGTGGTGTCTGTGTCCATTGAATGAGACAAATTCTTTGTCTGTATGCAGCTTACATCAGGGGTAGGATAAAAAACAACAGACAAGTAATATGTGGCTAAGATCATGTCAAATAGTGATTGGTATTACAAAGAAAATAAAACTCATAATGTAATTGTGACTAAAAATGGGATTAGGGAACAGCATCAGGGGCAATGGTTAGAGAAAGGTGACATTTAGGCTGAGACCAGAATGTTGAGAAGAACTCAGTCATACAGATATCTGGAGGAGGAAGGGAAAGCATTGGTACAGAGAGAACAACAAGTGCAAAGGCCCTGGGGTGAGAGTGAGTTAGCTTTGTTCTTTCTGGAACAGAAACATGGTAGCTAGAATACAGTGAGTACAAGCGAGGTGTGGCAATGAGGGCAAAAAGGAGAAGAGGCCAAGTCACATATGACTGTGTGCCCTCCGGGGGAGGGTTTTTCTTGTATGTCAATAAATATATATTTCACACTTACTGTGGGCACTGAACTGAGCATTTTCTATACATTTTCTCTTTTGATCTTCACACAAAACATATGAAATAGGCATTGCTTTCTCCATATGGGTGAGGAAACTGGCCCTCAGACATGTTTAATAACTGGCCTAAAATCACACAGAGAGAAAGTGGGGACACTTACATTCGTCCGACCCTACACTGACTCCCTGTCACCGGGCTCTGCTTCCTTTTAGACTTTGAGATCAGATTTTGTGTCATGGCAGAGATGTTAGGCAGTAATTGTGTGTGTGCATTTAATAAGGACTGCTTGGTATTTCTCAAACCATATCAACTGGTTGTCATTTTAATTCATAATCCCTCAAATGTTGCAGTCTCAAATTGTTCTCTGCGGAGAGCACGTGCCTTTGAGAGAGAGGAGCCGCAGGGAGGGGGTGGCCGAGAGGAGAGCTGGACTCCGCAGCGTTCTCAGAGCGTGCTCTCCCCTGACAGGCTGCTGTACCTCCCAGAGGGATGAGGAGGGTGGGGTAAAGTTATGACCTTACAAGTGTGGTTTTTGCCAGGTCTGGTGACAGCAACACCGACTTTGGAACGAAGAAGACCAAGTTGAATGTGTGAATGACAGGGTCCTTCAAGCTGTTTTTCTTCATGTCCAGGTGACAAAAAGTCCCTGGAACATTTCTGTTTGTCTTTCTGACAAACCGGCTGCCACAATCTGGCAGGCAGTGGCAGAATGGTCTGTGAACCAGGAAGGGGCAGTCTTACTTGTTTGTCTGTAGGTTTTGTCTGGCACCAGTCAGCCACTGTCCTTTTGGACATATTAGGTTTTTGATTATGTCCAGAAAGCAAGCAAGCCTTGGTCCCCAAGATCAGATGTGCTTTGGATTTGGTTTAGAGTTGCTCGGCCTTGTCACTATTGACGTGTTGGGCTGGATAATTTTTTTTGCTGGAAAGCTGTCCTGTGCGCGGAAGTGTGTTTAGCCTCTATCCTCTAGATGCCAGTAGCACCCCACCCCCAAGTTGTTACAGCCAAAAATGTCTCCAGACATTGACAAACGTTCCCCGGGGACAAAATCTGCCCGTCCCCATTTAGGAATCACTGGCCTATTCAAATGGTTCAGTTTACTGAGAATGGAATCTATTCCTGGTTTAACTCCAAAAGAATAAAAATGCACTCAAATATACCAATGCTGAAACTAAAAATAACACCTATGGCTATTTTTAAGACTTTGCCTTAGAAGAAATTATGGTGACATTGGAAAAACTGCTTGAATTTGTACAGATTCAATGACATACTCTGAAAGATGTTTTGTCTTTTTTTTTCTCTCTCTGTTAGTTACAATAATGAAGAGTCACTGCTCTAACAAACAAGCACAAAATCTCAGTGGACCATCCCAGCAAATGTTTATTTTTCATGCACAGTATCTGATGCTGGTCTCTTCCAACTAGGAACTCGGGTGTGACCTTTATGGGATAGGTATACCATCTGGAACATCTGGATTTTAGCTTCCAAAATCACTGAAGAAGGTGTAGACAAGTCCTGGAAGTGATATACACTTCTGCCCACATCCCATTGGTCAGAATCCAGGTCACATGGGGAATTCTGGGAAATGTAGTCTTCCTGTAGGAAGAGGAAAAAGAAACAGGATATAGCACACATAACACTACTTCTGCCACAATCCCAAATTACAGGGTTTTAGCTTATCAAATAGTGATTAAAATTTCATTTGTTTTTGTTTCTAGAATTACAAATCAGCAATGTTTTATTATAGCAGTTTTCCCTAAAGGTGCCTAGCATCAGAATTGCAAAGACTCTTCCCCCCAGCGCATTCATCCATTCTGATCTTAGAGATCTGTAACTGGGCTATGAGAATCTGTGATTCTGCTTGCCCCAGCTAAGGATGATGCTACGCATCTTGGACTCATTGCACTCACACCTAAGTAGTCTTCCACCTTCATTTCTGCTGCCCTCATTAGGATAAGAAATTGAGAGTTGGTTGTCATTTGTGAGATTTCTCAAAAACAAAAACTATATTGTTCTGTCAGCTGATTTCAGCCCTTTCTCCAACTTCTGATAAACTCTAAACCCTATTTGTACCAGCTCCAATTTTCTCAATATCACAGCACCCCTTTCTCCAAGCTGCCACATATCCGTGACCAGTGTTACATATTATACAAAAAGTTCTTATGAAATGCAAATCTTCTCATTTTAATCCTTTGCCTAAACTTATCAGTAGCTTGCTATTGTCCTGGGATCAAGTCTGAATGCTTTATCATCTACCTAAAACACCCCTTTTCTGACTCTTTTCAACTTCATCCCCAAGACTAGCATGGTTTCTGATATGAGGCCTTTCAAAAAATCTGTTGAGTGAACGAGTTTGTAGAACACAGTGAGTTGTGCATATATGTAAATATAAATTTATGAAAGGAATTAGCTATAACAGCCCTGCCCCTTTTTAAATAGTGATCACTTTATATCAGTTCTTTATGGTATCAACAACTCGAGTCTTAAGAATAGTTTCTATTTTCATGGGAACTTGCATATCACTTAATAAATTTTGCCCATGCTCATATCCAAATATATACATGCTGATATATACATTGTATATCATACTTATATCAAGACACTTATGCATATAGTTATACAGCCATTATACAATATACAGACTTATATATACAAATGAAAATATGCTGTGAAGGTATGTACAAGTACATATATTGACACATATGCTCATTTATTTTTTCTGATCACCCTACTACCCTGGAGGGCAAGAATGCTGTGGTTTCAAAGCAGACGTGAACACTGAGGCTCGCAGAGGAGATCTGACATCAGCACTCTCCCTGCCTGTAAATGCAGAGCCCGGTTGTCAGTGGAGATTTGTCCAGCCCCGAAGCCTAGACCTTTGTCCCGCTCCTCACTGCCTTTCTAGAGCAGGGCCACTTCTCAGTTCATGCTAGCAGTTACACTGTAAACAAAGTCACTCTTTCTCATAAGGAAGCCAGTGAAATTGACATCTAGGCTAAAACGCAGAAAACTGCAGCCTGTATCTGCTATAATGTGACCGGAAAGGTTTTGACCAGCTCCTTTTAGGATATGGCTCTGTATTTCATAGCAGACATATACCAAAATGTGATCATACCTAATTAAAAGAGTTGGGCATCGTTTGTTTGTTTTTTGTATTTGAATGAAAAAAAAGTGTGGGCAGTCCAGTAAATGTGCACAAGATCCGCACTCACCCAGTGGAAGAAAGCATGCATTTTCCTTCTTTGCAACATGAGCTGAATTCATATTCTGTCTCTCTGTTCTCCCTCCTCTCTTATGGACCAGGATTTCTCAACCTCAAAATTATTGGACAAGATAATGCCCTGTTATGGGGACTGTCCTATGTGTCACAGGGTGTTAAACAGCAACCCTGGCCTCCACCCACTGGATGCCAGTAGCACACCCTTCCCCAAGTTGGGCAATCAGAAAATGTTTCTAGACATTGCCAAATACACTGCCGATGGAAAATACCCACATATAGTATTTAAAAGGTTTATGATCAAATAATGGTGAGATTCATGCTTTTGAAACAGGTGATCTTTATATAATTAAAGGGCATAGGTTTGGCTTCGTCAAGGTGAAGTATAATTGGTGTCACAATATTGGGGACAGCGAGATCGGGGTGTCTTGGCCAGGCCTTAACGAAACATGCATCTCTCTGGTTTTTATTTCTTTAATCCCTTCCATGAGGATTCTCTACAAAAGAGGGAAAGAAAATTTAAAAAAATAAAAGTTAAAAAAAAACCCACCTAGTTTCAAAATTACATGGCCTTACAGTCTGTCCAGCTAATAGAATTATGCACCACAGCTTAAATTTAGACATTGAGTTTTATCTCTTACTTAAATGTATCTGTGTGTTTTAACAGGAACATTCAGCTTTGCTTTTATTAATGCAAAAACATTAAGGCACCAGCCCTCAATTCGAAAGCCTTGAAGGGCTGTTTCCAACAGAACCTGTCATAAAATGTGCTCTCAAGCGTGTCCCCTTTAAGAGACTCCAGAATTAAATGTTCCCGTATGTGAATTTTATTTTGTACAGCACATTTGCTTTATGGCTACAATTAAGTTAGATGTGCCGATAACAATGTCTGTTTTCCATTTTAAATCGCACATTTCAGACAGTGTGCATTGTTTTATTATCTAATCCACATGCTTTTAATTGCAATTATGGTCCCTTATGAGTCCCCTGGGAGGGCATGATTGCAATTAAAAATGTAATTTAAATGTTAATTAATTACATTCATTTTCTAAACTGGGAAAATTTCATTTATTATTTTCATGTGTTCTGCACTTATCCTAAATGCATTACCTTCTAAATGTTTTTTTTTCTCTAAATTAAGTGTTATGTTTATAAAACAGGGTGTTTAATATCCTTTAAAATTTTTGTGAGGGTGTTTGTACAAATTATTACTTTAAATTAATTGATTCTGAGCTATATGTGTGAGCTATATGTTCTTTATATAATAAAAATAATTTTGTTGATTTTCTCAGGCTAAAATATGGCCTGAGAAAATATATGTTTTCCTCATTTATTTCCTGATAGACTTTGATAGGGAGGGGAAAGTGTACTTTTTTATTACTATCATTATTATTTTTTTAAAACAAAGAGAGAAAGGTATTGTTACTACAAATGATACAGATCATTAATATGAAAAGGGATTTTCCCTGCAGATGAAAATTGCAGCCTAAGGAAGAAATTTATAGGTGGATTAATAAGTCATCCTGCCTCGTGTGAATAAATAAGGGGAAACAGAAAAGGACCACAAAGATATGAAGCCTTAAAAATCATTGTCACCTGCTAGAAAAAAATTTTTTTCTATGCCTGTCTCAGTTTATCTGGCCAGGAATGTAGATTTTCTATCTGACTTTGGCTAGTGTATAAGGATCATTTTAAAAATGAAGAATTATAAAGAAATCTCTTTCTACTTTAAATTCTGAACCACATCAATTTAGTTAGTTTTAGTGAATGAAAGTATAAATCCCAACAGTATAAAACTTAAGAATTTCTCTCAGTCCAATTCCAAGTATATGCTACGTGTAATCAATTAATAAAAGCCTTTCAAGAATTTTTTTGTTTGTTCGTTTCTTCTTCAATGTACCAAACCTTTCTTTAGGTCTTTTATCTCAAAACTGACTGCTTTCTCTGAATTCTGGCTATTGTTTTGTTTTCTTTAAAATACTCAAAAGGTATCTTAGGAAAATTTGAATCAGTCAACAGTTAGTTTATATCTGGTACTCACTAAACTGTAGGCTGCTCTGTGGATAACTGAGGAAGAAATAAGAGAGAAAAGAAGAAATTTGTTGAATTAGTCTGCTCAGCAAATATCTCTGGGGTCTTCACTCTGGGGTATAAGGTTGAGTAGTTTGTAAAATTATTTTGTGCTCCCCCTCAGCCAGATAGATTGTTAAATCCTCACAATAATCCTATGAGATGAGTGCTGCCATCATCTAGCTAACAGGGGGAAACCAAGGCACAGAACATTCTGGTAAGTTGTGACATCTTCACAGGAAGAAAGAGGCAGAGTTAGTCATCGAGCCCTGGAAGCCTGACTCTGGGCTTTATGTTTCATTCCATGCTCTTAATCAGAGTGAGAAGGAACACTGCCGAGCCTGTGGCAGTGCCAGGGTGGACCCTACGCAGCAAGTGCACGCACAGGAAGGGTGAGAGGGGGCGCTGCAGTCAGACTGCACGGGCCTGAACCCGCTTGGTATCAGGGTAACCTCAGATGAATCACCCTCCCTTGTAAGCCTCAGCTTCCTCGTCTGTGCAGCAAGGAGATAACAGTACCTGCCTCACGTGGCACCGTGCAGACTCCGTGAGCTGGCATGTGTGACCTATGAACATCGTGTTTAACATATGGAAGTATAAACTGTAATCGTGACTGGTATTAAATACGGCCTCTGCCTTCAAGAAGCTTATAGTCTAGTTGAAAAGAGGAGAGAGTGATAAAGGGGAAAAGTGCATGCCTTTAGCAAAATAAAATAAAATAAAATCACTGAAACGTCCATAAATAGAGCACTGGTCACATAAGTTATGGCAAATCCACATGCTAGAATGCTAGGTTGATTTTAAGACAGTAACAAAGCAGACCCATATGTTCTTATATGGACCAAGCTTGTAAGTTTATTTCACTTTTTTTTTTCACTTTTTTTTTTTTTTTTTTTTTTTTCTGAAGCTAGAAACGGGGAGAGACAGTCAGACAGACTCCCGCATGCACCCGACCGGGATCCACCCGGCATGCCCACCAGGGGGCGATGCTCTGCCCACCAGGGGGCGATGCTCTGCCTCTCCGGGGTGTCGCTCTGTTGCAACCAGAGCCACTCTAGCGCCTGGGGCAGAGGCAAAGGAGCCATCCCCAGCGCCCGGGCCATCTTTGCTCCAATGGAGCCTCGCTGCGGGAGGGGAAGAGAGAGACAGAGAGGAAGGAGAGGGGGAGGGGTGGAGAAGCAGATGGGCGCTTCTCCTGTGTGCCCTGGCCGGGAATCGAACCTGGGACTTCTGCACGCCAGGCCGACGCTCTACCACTGAGCCAACCGGCCAGGGCACTTGTAAGTTTAATGTTAAGTAAAAAAAAAGCTACATATTGAACATTTGTGTACTAGAGAAGGGGATGGAAGGAGAAGTAGGTGAATAAGTAGGTATTTTGTAAATACATGAACACGCTCTGGAAAGACATACAAGAGACTACAACCAATGAGTGTTTGAGGATTGGAATGCAAGGAGCAAGCTGTGTGGTAGAAACAGTCGGGGTGGTTTTCTCTTGGTTTCATGACTGTATAGTGTGCTTTTTTGCTCCATGTAGTAGTTATACTCTTAAGTAAAACTTCAAATTACACACACACACACACACAACACACACACACAACACACACACACACACACACACACACACACACACACCTACCTGTGAGAATAGGATTCTGACCATAAGGCAAATTCGGGAAAGAAAAGAGAGAGAGGGAGACAGCTCTGGATCCTGGAGCCAGGGGTGGCTTTATCCATGTGTTTTAACAGTTCTAGTGGCTTTACAATGAAAGAGACTAAATGTCAACAGGGCCAGAGCGAAGCGAAGCATTAGAGCTGAGATGAAGTTGAGTGCCCATCTGGCAGCGAGGGAGAAGCCTATCGGACTCAGAAAAAAGACACTGATGGAGGCCGACCCCTTTGCTAATATTTAAATCTCTAAAGAATAAAATCAAGCCCAAAAGAGAAAAAAAGAAATAAGAATTTCCTTGCTTAGAGCTTTAAATCTAAGGAGAAATCTTCACAAACGCCACTAGCATTTGGGAACTGGGGAACTCAATCATAAGTCTTGCCATTTTGGAAAGCAACCCTTTCGCGGTCATATTGTAAAAGCTCTAGCATTTTTTTTTTTAATTAAAGCAGCCAGTAGGGTGGGGTGCTGACAGGCAGGGCTTGTTCTCCAGTTCTGCCTCCACTAGCTGGTGCTCACAGGTCTTCCTCACCTGAGCAGTGGGGATAATGAGCCTTCTCTCAGTGGATTGCTGGAAAGCAGGGGAGTCAACCTTTTCATACCTACTGCCCACTTCTGTATCTCTGTTAGTAGTAAAATTTTCTAACCGCCCACCAGTTCCACAGGAATGGTGATTTATAAAGTAGGGAAGTAACTTTACTTTATAAAATTTATAAAGCAGAGTTACAGCAAGTTAAAGCATATAATAATAATTACTTATCAAGTACTTTATGTCGGATTTTTGCTAAGTTTGGCAGAATAAATCTCTTTTTTTTTGTACTTTTCTGAAGCTGGAAACGGGGAGAGACAGTCAGACAGACTCCCGCATGCGCCCGACCGGGATCCACCTGGCACACCCACCAGGGGCGAAGCTCTGCCCACCAGGGGGCGATGCTCTCCCCCTCCGGGGCGTCGCTCTGCCGCGACCAGAGCCACTCTAGCGCCTGGGGCAGAGGCCAAGGAGCCATCCCCAGTGCCCGGGCCATCTTTGCTCCAATGGAGCCTTGGCTGCAAGAGGGGAAGAGAGAGACAGAGAGGAAGGAGAGGGGGAGGGGTGGAGAAGCAGATGGGTGCTTCTCCTGTGTGCACTGGCCGGGAATCAAACCCGGGACTTCTGCACGCCAGGCCGACGCTCTACCACTGAGCCAACCGGCCAGGGCCAGAATAAATCTTTATAAAACAACTTACTATAGTTAAATCTATCTTTTTATTTATACTTTGGTTGCTCCGCTACCACCCACCATGAAAGCTGGAGCGCCCACTAGTGGGCGGGAGGGACCAGGTTGACTACCACTGCTAAAGCTTCGGCTTAGCCTGATTAGCTATCATGATGCGCAAGTTTCTTCTCCTTTGGGAAACCCAGAGTGGGTTTGGGTAGGTTGAAGTCCAAGGGGGAGCTCCATTCTCAGAGTAATCTCAGTACTTAGACAGACCCAGACTAAGACTGTTACTAGTCCAGAGTCCATGTGCCTGACACTTGCAAAGGCCAAAACTCAAAATCTCAGAGTTTGGAATAAAAAAAGGTTTATCTACCTAGAAGACCAAGACAATGATACCTGAAATCCATGTTAAGAAAGTAGACAGGCTTATTTTATGTCAAGGGAAGGGGGAGTAGCAGGGGCCAAAGGTGACTGACCATCTTAGATGTCTGGGCGCTAGCAGGATCTGAGGAACATTGTGCTAGTCGATGTGAGTCAGCTCATGGGGTTCCTGCCCATCTGGGATAAACAATACATATTTCCCTATCGCCTCAAGCCCCAAGCAGAATTCCTGTGATGATCAGTGTGGCTATATGCAAGACTGACATATATTCACCTGACAGCTGTGGGAACAAGATGGAGTCAGAGACACCGAGTGTGTTTCCCTCTGTTACAACGCAGCAGCTTTGGTTTTGATCCTGAACAGAAATGGCACAGCCACAGGAAAGCGGGGGAACAGAAGGAGGACAATGGAACAATAGTGAAAGAAAAAGTAAGAAAGATGAGCAGGACCTTGCAGATCATCCCTCTCTGAGGGTCTGAATGGAAAATATTCCTTGGAGCCGTGATTGTTCTTTATGTTGCAAATATCCTTTCATCGACAAGTTTTCTTTTATTGATCTTTGAATGAAACGTGGAAATAGTGCCTTGTGGATGATCCTCAGCTATGTGATGGTGACATGCGTTTTAGCTTCTTTTGCTGTGGTTCTTGGTGGCTTTGGTATGATGTTCGGCTGCCAGAAGTGAACCAGGGCCATGGGAAGATGTCATCTATATTCTAATGTTAATCCCTTTCTTTGGGGAAGCATGGTCTAACCGCCAGAGCACACTCACATTCATCATCGTGTCTAGTTCTGATAAAAGCCTGTGAGGGAAGGTAGGCCAGCCTCCTCGTCCCTGTTCCACTCGTGAGGCAGGCCATGCAGTGAGTCAGATATCAGTGCCAGAATAAGAAATTCCAGCAGCTCGTCCAGATTCCTTAAATTCACATCTGTGGTTCCCGATCTGTAGACTGGATTAGAGGGTGTCACATACACACCGATTTCCCCCACCTTGCATACATCATTCAGCTGGTTTTTACTGAGCACGTGTTATATGCTGGCCGCCTGTCCTGGTGAGGGTAGTGCCAGAATGAACAAAACAGTGCCCTGTTCTCATGGACATTATTCTCTAGTAAGGGAGACAGAGTAAAAGTGAAGAAAGAAACCAGGTAACTTCAGATTATTATTACACGTCCTATGAAAGACACACACACATAAACACACACACACACACACACACACACACACACACACACACACACAAACACAGTGTAATCTCCATATCTGGCATTTACTAGGCAGAGTTTAATTCCCCCTTAGATCCTTCACTCTTTCATTCACAAGGTATTGGACAACAGGTGGGTTATCTGCTATGATTAGTTATTACTCTTTAATGGCAAGGTCACCTTCTACCTTCCAGGCTTTTCTCTCCATCTCTCCTCCCAATTTTCTTTCCATTCTCCTTTCCTCTTTCTTTCACCTTTTAATCCCCCCTTCCCTTTCGCTTCTTCCCAAAAGGCCTCAAAGAACATCTCTTAGGCTGACAGACTTCCTTGTCTTCATTCGGATCAGGGGTCCCCAAACTTTTTACACAGAGGGCCAGTTCACTGTCCCTCAGACCATTGGAGGGCTGCCACATACAGTGCTCCTCTCACTGACCACCAATGAAAGAGGTGGCCCTTCCGGAAGTGTGGTGGGGGGCCAGATAAATGGCCTCAGGGGGCTGCATGCGGCCCGCGGGCTGTAGTTTGGGGATGCCTGGTATAAGTCCTTGTACCTCTGTCGCTAGCAGGTATCAGAGACAAGCATCTGGGAGCATTAGGCTTCTGGGCTCAGTTCCCTCCAACCCCCAATGCAGAGAGCAGGTTTCTCAAAGCCCTTCTACTGGGCGTCACTGGGGAGCTTGGTTATGATGAAAACCCGAGCGAGACTTGCACTTGCTGGGCGCTCCCTTCCCAGCCAGGCACCTTTCACAGGACATTGACTACTGTCCTTGACGCCCACTACCAATACAGAACTCCCCCATTATTGTCCAGGGCTTAAGTTAAGGCAACAAAATATTCACAGTGTAACCAAAATTACTGTCTCAAAATTGTATTGTGTTTTAGGAGTGTGTTGCTTTATGGGTTTCTCCAGCCCCCCTGCCTTCCAGTGGGGCAGAGGACAGCGGGAGCTGTTGCGGGGACGAGCTCTGTCCACACGCAGCAGTGCTTTGGTTTCCAGGTGGGTGAAGTCTGCCGTGGTTGGCACAAGGATGAACAGTTAGGCCAAACTGCTAGTTGAGGGTTTCATCGAGTGCATCGCAAACTTGATGTACATAGGAATCACCCGGTGATCTCAGTGACATGCAGGTTCCCACACAGCAATCTGGGAGGTGGCCTGAGGTTCTGCACATCCAAGGAGCTTCTGTGGTGCTGATCCACTTCGAGAAGCAAGGCTTTAGACTTGACATTTCTCTCCTGCTCTTCCCTCAGGACTACAGGGTGACTTCTGTGGACTCACAGCACCATTCCCATCAGGGGCCCCTTCTTCATTAAAATATATATGTATGTATTTTATGACTATCTTGATGCAAAGACAAATAATATGCTATATTTAAACACATTCTTTTATCTCAAAGTTTTGTTTTCCTTCTGATTGTACAAGAAATAAAAGTATTTCATGGGCCCCTAAGTATTGTGGTTTCCGGGTACTGTCCCTTTGGTGCCCACTGTAGAAGTTGTCCCCACTTCCCCTAATTGATTTTGGCTTAAACTTTCGAGCCTCTATTTCCTCATCTGTCAAATGGAAATCATAGCAGCTGTCCTATTGTTTTGTGCCCTAATGTAGTGCCTGGTGCATAGTGAACGCCCTGGAAGTGTTAGCTTTTGTTACTGAAAGTTACCTGACTCCTGATAACTGTCGTTTCATGACACGTGAAAGTCAGATTCCACATACATTACCGCTCCTCTCTTAAAGCTCCGCTTGATTGTTCTACCGGTGATGTGACCTAGGTAATTTCCATAAATTAACCTCTTGTTCTTTCCATTTCTGTGCTACCCTGCCGTTCCCCTTCCAGAAAGGCCCCGTCATCTCTCGAATGAAGCAGACAGCCGTGCCACAGGACCTTCTGCCATGACACTCAGACCCTCCCGTCAGTGCTCGGGCATTCATTTGCAGCTTGAGCTGCAAACCCATCATTTCAATAGAAAGGCAATACAGCCCCTGATGGATCTCGAATTGGCTGTCGATTTCCCTGCCTGTGTCTCGGAGAGGCGGAAGGAACCATAGCGCTAAGGCATCACCGTCCAGGTGTTCAGGGTCTTTGTTCCCTTTGGCTCCTGACTCTTGTTTTTAGTTTCCTCAATTTTTAAGACTTCATCTATAGTAAGGCATCCAGAGACTTAGCAAAAGCTTTATTCAAGGGGGGGGGGGTGCTGAGTGAGAGGCAGGGAAGAACCCTAGCATAGTAAATGTACATACAAATTGAAAACTGCATCCCTATTTCATGTGAAAATTAAAATTAGGTGATTTCAGAGTGGAGGAAATGCAATCATATTTTATGAGGTTTGATAAAATCCCCCAACCCCATTAAGGAGATAGTCATCACCAAGTCATCAGCCTCACTTTATAAGAAGATAGAGCAAACCAGGACTTAATTTTTGCTTTACTTTTGTAGAATTTTTTTTGATCAATCCAAATAATCATAGCATCCAGTCACCAAATGATAGATGCAGAATTTGCTATAAATTTGTATTTGTGAGATGCACCCCTCCCTCCCTTTTTTATTTTTAATTTTCTCCTACAGGAATTCCTATCACATGTACTCTTTGAACTAATAATTCTAGATCAAAAGTTTTTGTAGGCACTTTGCATAGCAATTAGAAGCATTCATTCATTAAAAGCACAAGCTGAGCTTTTAGTCCTCTTTCTGGAGACCAGTCAAAGCTCTGGCAGTTAGCCGGACACTTTTCTGTTTGGTATCTTCATCACAGTCCTTAATCCTTCTCTTTGATATATTTTCTGATCTCAGTGCCCTTATTGATGGAAATGCTGATGTCTCTTATTACAGGAGACTCTCTTTCCTCAAAAGGGATTTCCATTTGCACATCTTCCCCTCATTCATTTTTCCAAGGAATTCTTCCAAATTTCCTTGCACCACTTCCAGTCCTGGTCTCCACTGCCAACCTCAGGAATAAAACAGAAACTGGGTGGGGAAATTCCCAAACCTCTAGATGGGGAATTTGGAAAATATTTAGAAATATTCACCAAGCTTTATTTCCAGTCGCCATGACTTAATCCCAGGTGCTGCCCGGGACTCTAACAGAAAGCACACACGCAGCACTGCAATGGCAGGAATGCAGGCAAGTCAGAGGTGAGCCAGGAGGGTCACAAACTACCGGTGTGGGAGACAGACGGGCTTTCTGGCTGCCCAGGAAGCGCAGACACCTGCCGAGAGGGCTTTCTCTGTGACCTCGGAATAGACAGACCCCTGACTGTGAACATCCAGACCGTTGTCCACTCCCTCGCCTGGTGTTCTTGACACCCGGCACCACGGACCAGGCTTTCTTTCCTTTTAAGCCTGGAGTGGTTGGCAATTCCGCACAAGTACCTGATACATTTTAAGTTCAAACCAGATCAGACTGGGGCAGTGGGGGGGGGGGGGGAGGCAGAGAAGATAAATGCCAGTTTTTTCCATCGTCAAGGTAACGATCACTGATTCACTAGAATTTACATAGCACCAAAGTCGATTTACATGCTTATTTACTCTGTTGTTCTCTTTAAAAAAAAAAAAATGAAGTTACCCTAGCAACTGTAATATCACATGATGTTCAGACTAACCGTAATAGAAACACCTTCTTGAAAAGAAAATACAGATTTCACCAGATGCATCTTATAGACGCATAAACTGGCAGTTACAGAATTTGGATTCATTTTAGAAATGATGGGGCGAGGCCCATGCGGCATCGAGCACTTTTCCCATTAATTACTTTGTTGGCTTCGGAGATGCTTTAATGGAAGCTCGGGGCTGAGAGAGAGAGGAGGCATCGGACCCTCCACGGAGCCTGTTGATAGAATTGTACACTGTATCTCGTTAGCACATCAGCAGAAAGAGCGCATTACCAAATCCCATCTTTTGTTACACTTTTGCATATGGGGAGAATTTATTACTTCATTCAAACTTTGTTCTAATTTTAAGAATGATGGCATTTTCCCCAGAGGGATGGTTTGCTTAGTCTAAAGCCAACTGTTCCCAGGGAGCTACCCTAAAGTGGAAGAAACCACCAAGAAATTGTGAAGGCTTGGACACTGTCAGCCAATTTGGGTTTCCTTCAAGTTTTACAAATTAATTTGAGTAAAATATAGCTTTTTCTCCTGGATCACACCAGGGCAGCTGTTACGGATTTGGGTCCAGTCTTGCCTGCTCAGGATAAATAAAGCAACAAAGGAGACTCCATATTTCTAAAAATTCATGTAGGGAAGTCGGCGATTGCCAGCATCCTCCTCCAGCACGCTGCTCAGACGTGCTGCATAAGGAACAAGGAGTTGCCTCGCTGGGTCAGACATGTGACTTGTAGGAATCAGGCTTTTGATTTCATGGAAAACAGAACATCAGATTTTCCTCACTCTCGTTTTCAAACCTCGCAATGGCTGCCTGTGACCCTCTGCTAACACCCGGGCTACTTTACCCGATGAGCTGACATCTGACTGCTCCCCTCCCTTACTTCCGGGCGCCCCCACATGCCCCAGCTCCTTTCATCTTTCTTTTTCCACGAGACCTGTGTGCTCAGCTGCTCCCAAGTCTTGGCACCTGTGAGTATCCATACTTCTCCTCCGTGGCATCCCTTGCCCCCCATCAGCCCTGGCCTCTCCAGCTCAGGAACCTCTGCCCTACACCAGTTTTATTCTTCCCATAGTTACAGTCCCTCTCTGAAATGCGCTTGTTCGTGCACGTGTTGTTTGCTTGTGTCTCCTCTGTTTCCCTAACAAGATGGTAGATGCCACAAGGCAGGGACTGTGTTGTTCTTTTGCAACGACAATGAGGCCCTACTCCAAGTACAGCGCTCAGACTTAACCGCTGCTCTGTGCAGAAGGGAAAGCTTGAAAGATGGTCTGAATGAATTTTGTCTCTAACAGCTCAAGGGAAATAGATACGTAGTAGCTTAGCGTCTCTCTCTGGAAAACACACAGCACTGGAAAGAAAAAGAGGCCTGTAAAGGTGGACTGAGCTTGCAGAAGCAGACAGGCCTGTGACAGACCAGGAGCACAGAGGAGTGAGTGGAGGTCATTGCTTTTATTTAGAAATTGACAAGTTCTCCTAAGACAGCCTGTGCTACTGACCATGGAAATCCAATTTAACAAAACATGGTTATAAAGAAAAGGCGGGCGGTGCTTGTCCTCATGGATGTCCCTGTCTTACAGACATTAAGCAAATGGTTACATATTATTCTCTATTTAATGGTATTAAATTAATCAAATCAACTAGTTATTTAATCATTGCTGACAATTAATATGGTTCACCTTTTGCCAAAGAATTTCTCTCACTTTTGGTATCCTGAGGCTCCCCTTTCCCCTTTGATAAATCAGGATAAAAAGCAACCAAGTCAGAATGACCTACCTGGAATGTTTGCTGTCAGCCTTTGTTCCTGGATGGTTTGAATATAAGATTCCATCTGTCTACCTGTCCGTCTGCCACTGTCTCTCTCGCTGATGGGAGACAGATCCTATGTGTATTCAAGACACCCCCTAAATCTGTTCATAAACTGGGATTTACTGACATTTAATGACATTAACGGATGCCTTTTCCTGATTACCTAGCTATAATGGAACTTTAAAACCCTCCCAAGTCAGGAGAAGTGGGTGCTCCCCCTGCCTCGCCTTGAACTTGGCACACTAAACCAGAGGCGTGCAAGCAACGGGTTGCAGACTCATTTTTCACCGTTCCTCAGAGAACAGTGTGTACCGGGTTCCTGGCGGCGGAGGGAAGTGGCCCTTCCCCTGGCTGGGAGACAAAACATCCACTCAGTCAGGGCATTCTCCTGACCCACCCCTGTTCACCCTTGGCAATACTGTGAGACGTGTCATGGATGTTGCGGGAAAGGTTCTCAGGATGCGTGTTTCTCTGGTGAACATCCCAGGTCTCCCACTGTGCAGGCGTCTCTTTGAAGATTGAGTGGGAAAGCGGAGGGTGTGGAGCCCAACAATTTTCAAGGATGGAGTACCATCCTCTGCACCCTTGACTCTCAAGTTGACATGCGTATTGGCCGTCCCTCCCTCACTGCGATATTTACAGTAACCCACACGCAGACCAGTGGGAAACCAAAAGCTTATTTGTCATAGGAAGTCACGCTCATGGATGTGGGGGCAGGTGGGTTCAAAAATGCTGTCTTTCGATTGCAAGGGATGGTGCTCCCTGGTTAGGATGCCAGGCTCCTAGCTCTGTGTGAGTAGATTCCGTTTATACAACCTGGTGTGTTAACACGCACATACATGCATACTCAGATCCCTCATGTATTTCTCTGCAAAAATAATCATACACAAGCTATCAAAAATCTCTTGGCCATGCAGAAATAGACAATGAACTGATTAGTGCCTGACCTGCCTGGGACCCGATTTCCTCAGTTAAAGCCACTGTCACTGCCTTGGATGTTGAGGCAATGCAAGATGTTATCTTTCCAAGTTTCTACTTTCAGAAGGCAGAGGGGGGAGAGGAGCCAGGATGTGTCAATCACTCGGGAGAAGCGAAGATGTGACAGAAAGGCCACTCTGCAGGTTTATCCTCCTCAAGGAATGATTTGGGTGCGTACACGATTTCGGTCACCCCTGTAGTCCTCGGGAGCACTAGCCTAAAAAAGATGAAGGAAGTCCTTGAGGGCAACAGAACGATTCACTACACCAGCGATTTTCAACCAGTGTGCCGCAGAATTTTTACAACATGCAACGCCTGACTATTTAGTTAGAGGCACTGACCTCTTTTCCCTTAGATTATCAAATAAAAAGATGACAGTAGTCAACACAACAATAGCTATCCGGTGTGCATGTATCAAAATTATACCTTTCTTTTTGTCAGATTGGCAAGAAATACATATTTTGGGGGTGTCACTGAATTTTAATCATTAGTTTATATGTGCCGTGAGGTGAAAGACGTTGAAAATTGCTGCAGTATACTATTGCGAAGACATGGAATGCCAGGAGTGGCCCGCTCTCTCTCAATCCTTTCCCCTCCCTAATGGGTTAAAACACCTACCGCCTCTCTCCTGCTTTGCTTCTTGCCGTTTTACCTTTGCCCCCCCCCCCTACTGTGGCACTGTGACTTTACAACATAACATTGTCAAATATCTTCCCCTCCTCCTCCCTTCGCTGTGCCCCATCCCAAGTACCCAGATCTGTGGTCCCTCGTCGAATTTGAAAGGTTTGATGGAGTAGATTCTGCCACCAAAATTCACTGAATACCTACTGTGTACAATACCCTGTAATTCAGTTCTGTGAACAAAGTAGAACCAATCCAGATTCCTGAGGTGAATTTATTTGAATCACTTTTTCTGAATTTTAAGATATCTTCATGTTACTGTTTTTCATAGATCAATACTTGTTTTTCTGAGCATTTTTTTCCTTTTAAAAACACTAACCTTTAAAAAAAATGACAGAAGCAAAACATATGACTTATAAAACATTAGAAGAGATGAACAAAAATAAGAAAATAAAAACATCTTATTCTCAATTACCCAGAAATTGCTACTATTGTGTGTGAACTTCCAGAACATTCTCTGTGCATAGATGTATTAATATATTTAAATAAAATGAGATCATAATATACATGCTCTTATATAACCTATTATTTTTAGTGAACAATATCTATTTTTTATTTCAATAATTTTTATCTTTTTAATACCCAGACCATATTTCTATTTTTCCAGTTGCACAAAAGTGTTCGATTCAACTGAGTTAATGAAACCACTATCAAATTCAGGATCACGTGTTGCAGCCAGTTGTTCTGTCTCATAAATCTTTGTTCTTTTTTTAATTTGGCATGGTCCTTCTTTATGACCCAGAATGTATAGAAGAGATTGAGCCAATTGTCCTGAAGATGGCCTTCCTTTGGAATTTGGAACTTATCACTGTCATTTCGCTTGTTCTCCCATCCCCTATAGAAGTGACACATAAAACCCATGGTGCCCCAATGCACTTGTTTTTACCAGAACAGAGCAGGGTGTAGGCTCTATTGCAATGCAAACAAACAGTTTGTCCCAAAATTAGTGACGCCGAAACAGCCCCTAAACAAAGACGATGGCAATTTGATTGCTCCATTCTACAGGGAGCTCACCCACTCGCCCCTTGTGGCTTCATGGTCTCACCACATGGATGTTCAGTCCCCCCTGAACCAGCCACTCAATGGTTCTAACACTAATTAGTAATCCTTTGCCTGAATCAGTCATTTAATTTAGGGTTTTAAAATACTGTGTTTCTATATCTATCATCAGAGGCCAATCATTTATTGACTCTCAACATTTATTCTTTTTTTTTTTTATGGCTCTTATGAGTCAGATTAGAAATTGGTCTTAGTTGAACATGATCACAAATGATGCCATCTTAGGACCTGGCACTTGGGTGGGTTTCCCACCAACGTAAAGAAGACTTTACTCAGCTCTGTTTGCACATTATTTTCATGCCCCGCTCCCCACAGTGACCACCATTAATCTGACTTCTCCCTACCCAGGTGCTCTTACTCACTTTATTCGTATCTTCCTTTGATTTAAGCTAGCAGTGTGTTTGAGCCAGCTCGTACTGTCGAGCGGACTGTGTGCATCTCTTCCAAACTCATTCAAATATTTCTAAAAACTTGCCATGCATGGCAGGAATATTTACACCACAGAAATCGGCAAAAACTACAATTTGGGCCTTTTTTTTTTTTTTTTTTTTTTGAGAACTATACATTAAACATTTACCAGCCCTCCACTGCTGTAAGCCATTGATTTATTGATTTTTCTTTGTTTTTTTTTTGTTTTGTTTTGTTTTTTGTATTTTTCTGAAGCTGGAAACGGTGAGAGACAGTCAGATTTCCGCATGCGCCCGACCGGGATCCACTGGCACGCCCACCAGGGGGCGACGCTCTGCCCACCAGGGGGCGATGCTCTGCCCCTCTGGGGCGTCGCTCTGCCATGACCAGAGCCACTCTAGCGCCTGGGGCAGAGGCCAAGGAGCCATCCCCAGCGCCCGGGCCATCTTTGCTCCAATGGAGCCTTGGCTGCGGGAGGGGAAGAGAGAGACAGAGAGGAAGGAGAGGGGGAGGCGTGGAGAAGCAGATGGGCGCCTCTCCCGTGTGCCCTGGCCGGGAATTGAAGCTGGGACTTCTACACGCCAGGCCGACGCTCTACCACTGAGCGCCATTGATTTTTCAAACTTGGCTCAACATCTGAATTGTCTGAAGAATTTTCTGTAGTACAAATTCACAAACCCCCCTGCAAACATTCTGAACCAGAACGTCTGGGCTGGAAGCCTTGCCAATGTGCCTCTTTGATAAAACTCTGCAGGAAACTGAGGATTCGAGGACCGCTAGTGAAGTGGTCAGTTCTAGGAAGAAATCTCAGCCTCTTGCACTCAAATCCATGTCACTTTTGCCACGTGGTCCTCCTAGGTCACCATCCTCACCACCTGTATTGTTTGGGGAGCAGGATGTCACACCACGGTGGCCCCATAACTGAAGACGGTTTCTTTTCACCTGCCTGCAGGCACGCATCCCACCGCCTTTCTTCACTGTCACCCGCCTTTGCTCTGAATCTTTTATCCCATTTCCAAGTCATTCCGAGTCTGGCATCCACCTAAATACAACCGCGCGGGGGAAGGAGGCAGCAGTAGGTTCACAGTCATCCCTCATCAATCACTGGAGGGTAGGTCACTTCTTTGCAATCTAAACATGAGAGCCTGCCCCCTCTTGGGGGTGGGCTATGGGCAGGGATGCTAGGGTTTTAAAAAGAAACATTTTGGGGCCAGACCTCAAGAAACCCCAAGGGCGTTATCTTCCTAATTACACTTTTGCCATTTGTCATTGAGCCTGGTCATTCCAGGGGCCCCTGCCTTTGTGCGTATGTAGCCAAAATGAGTTTTAAACTGCAGAGGGAGCTACCTAATCAATTTCCTTGGCCCGAGCCTCTTAGAATCCAATATACCATAGATACAGGACAGTGATAATGATTTGACACTTGCCACACGTCTGGAGGCTACACGGCGCCGGTGAAAAAAAAATGTCATGCCCAAATGAGTATTGTTGGCCTCTAGTCCTAACACAACACCAAGAAAACATTGCAGTATTATGAGAATTTCTGTTCCCTCTGTCGATATTTTCAAGATGGTTCTTACTTCTGAGCAGGTATCGATTGTGTATAGGTTAGGACCCCCAGTGCCATTTGTCATTTCTGATATAATATCGTGTTATCGTTTAAAGCCGTAATGGGAGAGGTGTCTGTGCTTAAAGCAAACCGTTGTCTCGAGCTTTGATAAATGGCTAGATGGTCTTTGTTTCTGCAGCAGTGAGCAGTTGGCTGGCTATTTGCTTTACCTTTTATCCAAGAATAACTGTGTGATGGGTTCTGGAAGCGAGCAGTATCATTTTGTCAGATGTGGTTCATGGCGAGCCGGGTGGTCCTAGCAGAACAGCTGTGGGATTTTAGCACCCGACAGGATGTTAGCAGAGGGCCTGTGTAAATCTGAAACAACTCAGCCTCCACATGGTTGCTTTTGGTTGAAAAGTTCCCAGTGCTGTTTTTCTTTTTTTCTTAAGGTGAGAGGACAGGAAATGCTGATGGGAAAGAAAAAAAAAATGTGCTTTAGATAATAATTTTATTCAGACCGATCCTTTCTGAGAAGGAGCGATTTGAGGGGAAAGGGTGGTGCTCTGTCACCCGGGAAAACCTGAACTTGGTAATGAGAGGCTGTTTTTAACAATTGCATGTCTCTGTTCAGCAATAATGGGCCTCTCTTCATGTATCATTGGGGCCCTCGGAAATGTGGCACGCAGAGAATCTGGGAGCTCTCTGATGCTGTACCTGCAGATATTCGTGGGTGCGATGGTGACATTTAATCCGGGAGAACAGGCAGTTTGTCAGAACAAAGAGCAATGGTTTTGTGCCTACAGTTCCCTCCTCAAAATTCATGAAAAACAAAATGCTCCCACAATTTTAATGCAGCTTTGCATGGTGGCAAGGGCTGTCATTCTCCTCTGCCTCCGTTATCACAGAGGGAAGGCCCAGTCATGTGTCATTACATAAATGGCACACCAGGCACACTGCCTCGGTTCTAAATGTGAAAGGAGGTTGGGGGAAGTCCCTGACATGAATCTTAGCTCCGCACCGGGGGGTAGTCACCCCGTCCCTGGCTTTCAGAGAAGTTCACCAAGTTTTTAGTGTTCGCTGTGAAATCGACACTCAACCAGAGATACAAAGGGAAGCTAGGAGACTTTGTTTTCTAGTGCCCGCCTTTAGCTTTGACGTCCCCTGCAACAGGGAAGCTTTTGACATGGTGAGTCCATACTTTTCCAACAGTATGATTTTTAATTAATGAAGTGCACATGCCAGGCAAAGGAGAGGGCTCGTGGAGTAAACGTGGGTATGGGACAGAAAATAAGTCCACAAGTCTCATTAGGATTTGGTGTCAATCAATAGGAGAAAACAGCCCAAATATTGATACATATGTTTATAATTACATATATGTCTCTAGAACCATCATACCCACACACAACATACAAATGCACATTCAGAAATGTGCATACTCTTAGAAATGCAGTTTAGATATGAACTGCTCACCTAATGTTTAGTACCATGTCCTGTAAATATGTTAATATTTTAAAATTATATGCCAGGCATTTATGTGCATCAGTGCATTGTATTCTCACAGTATCTTTAAATTGATATTGTGAAAAGATGTGATTAACCCATTTTTCAGATGACAAAAATAAGGTTGGAAAGAACTGCCCTTCTTTGCTCAAGAGGATACAGCTTAGAAGTGGCAGATTCTCAGCTCGTGCCATTTTTAATAGGTCACACAAGGATTTGCATGTCATCTACCGTATATGTTGGCAGTTATGACAAGGTATGCAAATACAAAGAAAGAATTTCCTCCCAGATATTTTAAAATCAAGGTCTAGCAGAGTTCCAGGGGAAGAAAATATATATATTTCCATCTTTTTTTTAAATGAGATTCCCAGAACAAAGAGATTTGAGACTTAGAATTCCTATGACCTTAGACCAACAAAGTCAAATGACTGCAAGAGTCAGATAGATAACATAAGTCACGTGGGGGTGGGACAATAGGGAGTGGTGTGGACTGTGGTGACCTCCAGAGCACATGTCCTAACTAAAAGGTGGGCTGTTGCTTAGTTCCAGCTAACTGGCAGGCAGAAATATGGGCCCAGTGGTACCAGATCACTTGATTGTTGATTTTTTTAAAGACAAAATTTTCTGCACAGACTTTTTGACATTTTCCTATAGCTTTATGATTTGTAACTATTGGCAAATAATTCATCACTTTTAAAAAATACTGGTCATTTGTGGCTCTGGTCAGGTAGCTCAACTGGTTAGAACATTGTCCTGATACACCAAGGTTGTCAGTTTGATCCCCGCTCAGGGCACATTCAAGAATCAATCAATGAATACCTAAATGAGTGGAACAACAAATCAATGTTTCTCCCTCCATTCCTCTCTCTCTCTCTAAAATCAATCAATCAATAAAAATAAAAATACTGGCAATTCAAACAAAACACATTTGTGGGCAGTGTATGGCCTCAGGGCCACCAGTTTCCAACCTCTGCAGTAAGACTTTACTGCCTCTTCTGCTGACCCGTGACCTCGGTTACTCATGCTGCTGGCCTTGCTTCAGTGCTGTGGCTTCTGGGGGGCCGTTCCTCATGAATTACTGGACTAAAATAAGCCTGGGATGCTCTTCTCGGAAACGGCCGGGCTTCGGTCTGTGAATTGGTCAACTTCACTGGCCCAGGTTTATCGGCTTATTTTTATGTTTCCTTCATGTCCTAAAGTTCTAGGTTTGTTCTGAGCTTTAAAGACATCAGTGTAAGAACTGCATCGTGTGTCCCCTTCTCAGCAAATGTGCCCACAGAGTAGACCTTTCTGAACTCTACAAGACCCTTCGTGACCCAGCCTCCTCTGGTCTTTGTGATGTCCCCTCTGGCCACCCCTCTCACAGACATTTCTATTCAGTGCTTTTGGATTTATTTCTTTCTCTCTTTCAGAGATCCCTCTGAGCTCAGGTCCCCCCAGGGGTCCTGGCGCTGTAATTCCCCATGGCTGAAATGTCCATCCAGCCAACCTTACTTTGCCTGACTCGTTCTCATCCCTCGGGTCTCGGCTCAGACACCACCTTGTTAGAGCTGTCCCACCTGACACCTGAGCTACAGTAATATGACCTCACCCTCCAGCCATTCTCCACCCCACTGCACCCTGTTTTGTTTTCTGCATATTGGTTCTCAATATCCTAAGTTATCTCATTTATTTATTTACTCATTAGTAGAGTCTGCAGGTATACTGATTTCTTTTTTTAAAAATAATGAGTAGATTCTCAAGCCAGGCAACCTAGATTCAAATCCCAGCTCTGCTCCTTTCTCACTCTGTGACTGTGGGCTGGTCACATCACCTCGCCTTACCTGTTTCCTCATCTGTAAAATGAAAAAATTGAGGAGAGTAATAATAATAGTACCTCACAGAGGTGTTATAAGAATTAAATATATTACTATTGATAAAGTACTTAGAACAAATATTTGTAAAGTATTTGGAACAACACATGGCACATAGTAAGCACAAGATTAGCAATGGCAATTACTGTTATCATCATCACCATCACCATCATCACCATAATCACTATCTCCACCATCACCATCATCATCATCATTATCATCATCGTCGTCATAGTCACCATCATTACTGTTAACAATATCATCATCATCATCTCCCACATTAAGAATGTTAACTTTCGTGTAAGAATAGTTGCTACCTTTCTTTTTAAGTAGAACAGAATAAGTTCTCAGGAAAGTTATAAAATAAATGAATGACAGAAAGGAAACTTTGAAGAGCCAGTACAATACAATGTATTTATCACTGCATGATTAATTTCTTAAATGTCCTTTCCTTCTTTCTTTGTGAATCTCTATTGTGTATCTCTTTCTGCATAGGTATCTATTTCTTTTTTTTTCTTAAGTGAGAAGTGGGGAGGCAGAGAGACAGACTGCCACATGCACCCTAACCAGGATGCTCTGTCTAGGGCCATTGCTCTGTTGTTCGGCAACCAAGCTATTCAGTTGAGGTGGAGGCCATGGAGCCATCCTCAGTCCCTGGAGCCAACTTGCTCCAAATGAGCCATGGCTACAGAAGGGGGAGAGAGAGAGAGAGAGAGAGAGAGAGAGAGAGAGAGAGAGAGAGAGAAGGAAGGAAGGAAGAGGAGCAGGTGTGGAGAAGCAGATGGTCACTTCTCCTGTGTGTCCTGTCCAGGAATCGAACCCAGGATATCCATATGCCAGGCTGACGCTGTACCACTGAGTCAACCAGCCAGGATCGTAGGTGTCTATTTCTATCTCTTTCTTTCTTTCATTGAATTAAGGGTGAGGATGAAGTGCTAAGAAGTTGGTGAAATGGTTCAGTATGTTCTCTAGCCAGTGGTTTCCTTGTGAGCTGATATCTGAAGAATAATCCCCCACCTGAACCATGTAGCCACCTCATATGACTTCCACCAACAGGGTTCAAACACAAGCAGTGGCCACAGCAGCAGCAGGACCACTGTTTTTGGATTAATGATGTGAGGTGGTATTGCCTCCCACTCCTGGGCAGAAAGGAAAATGGAGACAAAAGCCCCAATCAGTGTGTGGATGTGCCGCTCTCAACAAAGAAATTCTGCCATTCCAAACTGTCGAGACCTTTAAAAATAAAAGATGTGCTGTATTTCCAGCACTGTTCAGTATTCATGAGGCCTCGCAGCTTGTTGTAAGGCAAGATGAAAACAATACTCAGTAGATTTTCATAAGTGACATGTAACTGTAAGATTGATAGATGATGCAGTTTTAATGTATGTGAAGTTCAAAACCAACATAAAAGCTGCAAGCTACCTGAACACTGGATTCCAAACCCAGAATTTTTCCAGTGATGAGCCACCTTCCCTCGCCCCAGCTCTTCTGCATCTAGAAACAAAAGGTGGCGTCACCCCAAGTAGGGAAGAGTTTCTACTGAACACCCAAGGACAACGTGTTGGGATGTTTTCACTGGTGGGGTCCTGGGTACATTTTCCACTTCCAATTAATGTGATGAATCATGAGTGGTTAAATATCACTGTTACTTCTGCTAATCAATGCCAAGGAGAATGGTTCAGGCTCCTGGGGGTACAGGGAGCACATAGGTCAGCTGTGTTGCTAGTAGTGTCCTAAAATGTCCTTGCTTTGTATGTCATAGCTTGTTGGCCACTGTGGGTTTAAGTATTTTACACACACACACACACACATGCAGCTCTGAATTATATGTTAAATATTGCATATTGCATTATATATGTAATGTATATTATATATGCAGTTAATCAGCTGTGTATGTCACCTCTATGTAACATACAGTGAATAAGGGTTTTAAGAATTTTCAGGGTCAGCCTCAATCAAGCAATATTTGTTTTTCTTTTTCCCACGAATGTCCACAAATGAGATTTTCTAAAGAGTTGAACTATACATATCTTTATCATCGAACCCTTTTTTCCTTTTGTCTTATCACTTGTTGCTTAATGCTGATTGAACGGTGGGACCTGTCAAGTTCTGAACAGGAAGTACTGTGAGGAAGTCTGACACAGACACAAAGAGACAACATGCTAATGAGAAATATACGTACATGCCAGCAGGCCCCCTACCCATGCGATTGTTTCTATGTTGATGAGCCTTCCCTGCTTTCTTTCTTTCTCATTTTAGGGGCGGAGGCTTGGGTTTCTGTTTTTATTTCCAGTCTAGTTAACAGAAAATGGACAAGATTAGAAAAATAAAACATTGCAATAACAGTGACGATTTTGTGAAGATGTCCCGAGGAATAGCCAGTGCTTAAAGGATTTTTACACGACAGCCCTACCAGCAGGAAGTATGATTAGCCGAGTTACGAATGGGTACACTGAGACTCAGAGTAGTTAATCAACTAGCACAAAGCCACACAGCTAATAAGTGGCAAGAGGTTGTTATTCACTGTCCCTGCTAGATAGACATCAGCAAGATGCAAATGTCAGAGCAACATTCTGGACCTTTTCCAGGTCAGTGTTGTCCTCACCCTTCCTTGGTGAGAAAACGTTGCTTGTGTATGTCAGACAATAGGGCTTCCAGACAGGGTCCTCCTCCTTTGTGTCATCTACTGCCAGTCTCTGCGCACAGAGCGGAATGAGGAAGAGAGGACGAAAGGGGTTAGGAGGCCAATGCCCAGTGGGTGTTTGGAAGCAGAGAAATAAATGAGGTTTTTCCAATTTTAAGGTTAACACAAAAATACAGATGAGTTGCTGACTGAAAAAAAGAATAAGATAATCTGATCTCTAAATTGACCATGCAGAGAAGGGAACAGTGCAGGCCACGAGGACCAGACATAAACCTGTACGAATATACACAGAAAGTTCTGGAAGTTCACACATACTAGTGGTAGTCTGAGTATCCTGACAGATGAGAAAATGGAAGCGCGGGACTGGGAGTGACTTGTCCTGAGGTACCAGCTCCTCCTGGGCAAAGCTCGAATCTGAAGGGAGCCGGGTCCTTCTCCCACAACTTGGGCCCACACCTCCTGATTTTCATAGCTGGCGGATTTCCCCATTCTTTCCATTATTTTGACTGGATCTTGTGGAGAAGGATTTTTTTGTTTGTTTGTTTTCTCAGAGAAAGGATAAAGACTCTTCGGGTTGAGACTGGGCCATAGAGACTAAGGTGTCATTGAGTCCATAGTAGGGATCTTCGAGGACCGTAGCCTGCAGATGGAGCCACTGAGCTGACTGGCACACATGACCGGGAGCGTGCGAGCCTCTCACGCACTCTACTTGTCCACAGGGTTGTGTCGGGGCCCAGGCCAGGCACTGACCCACTGAGCTGACTGGCACACATGACCGGGAGCGTGCGAGCCTCTCACGCACTCTACTTGTCCACAGGGTTGTGTCGGGGCCCAGGCCAGGCACTGACCCACTGAGCTGACTGGGGCACATGACGGGGAGCGTGCGAGCCTCTCACGCACTCTACTTGTCCACAGGGTTGTGTCGGGGCCCAGGCCAGGCACTGACCCACTGAGCATGACGGGGAGTGTGCAAGCCCTCTCACGCACTCTACTTGTCCACAGGGTTGTGTCGGGGCCCAGGCCAGGCACTGACCCACAGGCATTGTCCGTACTGAAACGTGAAGAAATTTCCTCCTTGGGGTAAAAGGTTTTTTAAATAGGTTTAAAAAAATACTGCAACTGGTCCCTTGTATTTCAGGAAAGGGTCTCATATCAACTCCCTAGAGTTTGGAGAAAAATAAGAACATTCTCCGGTCTCCTCCTCCCCATCTTCTTTGTCTTGTCTCCTTCTGCTGGGCCCGCCACTGCTCTGCACACAGCTCCGTCCACAGCCCTGTTGGGACAGCTGTGGGTGTCCTTGGGGCCCTCACACCCAGGCAGTGGCTGCTGGCATCAACACACTACGTACTTCCTGTGCCCCTCAGCACACCCCTTTTATAACAGTCATCATATTTGTTATCTCTTTTGTTTACTTGTCTCCCTATGACACGATCATCTAATTGAGCACTGGCTCTGTCTCATCCGTCACCATGTTCCCAGATCTAACCAACAACCTACGTAAGACACAGTGGATGTTAAATATTTTTTGAACGGAATGAATGAATGCAGGCACCTACTCTTTCTTTTCCAATGCTCGTAGCATAGGAGTAGGCTAGAGCTTCACAGATGCACAGTAAATAGTTGTTGAATAACCCAGGAAGCACATCCCAGCTTGCTTCTACCATCCACTGCAGGAGAGCTGACCTCTTCTTGAACTAAGAGAGAGCCCATCTTCTGTTGAGAGTAGGAGAGCAGTCTGCCTTCCTCCTGGGACCATCTGCTTCTCTTGTGTCCCCGGTAAACAACAAAGCAGATGAGCTGGCCAGCACCCCCTTTCCCTCCCACTCAGATCTCTGACATTGACGAGATCAGGCGCGTTCAGGGTGGTATGGCCGTAGACAGATCTCTGACTTTGGAGCACAAGTTATATTGTTGGACCTATCTGTGTCTGATGATTCCTTTGTCTGATCAGGTGTTTTGCTGATGGAAACGCTCTGTTGGAGTCTCTTCAGTTCATTCCCTCTTGGTGTTCGCCATTTCCAATGGTCTTCTTTGAGCGTGGTGGTGTGTTCTTGACCAGGTGCCTTAAGCTCTTTTGTTGGGTTTTGTTTTTTGGTATGTTTACTTGGTGTTGTCCACGCTGTGCCAGGGACAGTGACCATCTTGAAAGAGGCCCAAACTCTGATTTGTAATCTCACAAAGCAGCCTCCCAAGTGCCGGGCTCTCCCCGCCGAGGTGGCTACCTCGAGTTGGCTTTTTTTAATTAAGGCTCCGCATTGTAACTAGTCAATGTACATTATTGGGAGAGTGAATGTCAATGCCACTGCTTTTTCTTTCTCTCCTTTATCTTTGTCAGTGATTCAAAGACATGATTTATGGTTAGTCTCCGACTTTCAGCATCATCCATCAAGTCCTGGTTTCACTACAGGGCTCCACGTTGTAAATCATGCCGAAGGGTTGTCACTCATTCCCCTTAACCCTTTAGGGTTGTGTTTCAGGGTCGCCTTCCAAGAAGGAAACTTTGTAAGATGGCAGTTGAGGGGGCCTGCCTGGGTATTTGATGAGGGTTTGTGGAGCCAGTGGCATTAACTGCTTGTCCTAAAATGATAATTATGAAGACCTGGGTGAAGCCTGGGCTCACCTCCATCAGGCCGTGCAGGACGAGCAACGCACACCGGGTGACTTATTCCTGAACCGGCTCTGTTCTGTTCCGAAATGTCCGGTAGGGATGTGAAGTGCTGAGTTTCCCTTCGGAATCAATCACAGGCTAGTTCTGGTTGTGACCTTGCAAGGACCCATTAGCAGCTGCTATTTCAGGCTTTGTAAATGAACAGTCCTCTCCTCCAACTACTCTTTCTTCCTTTTTTTTTTTTTTTTTTTTTTTTTTGTCGCATCTGTACCGCTCTCAAGTTCCCGTCCCTCTCTCACACCGGGGAAGGTGAGAGTGACACGAGGGACGAGGTGAAAGACCGGAATTTGTAGGCAGAGGAGCGGCCCATCCTATGGAGTCAGATCTCCCCTCTGGCCAGTGCCCGGTCACGGCCAAACTCGGTCCCCGGCCTCCAGCCTTGGAGACACGGAACACTTGGTGGAGGCCAAATCCAGCCAGCTGGCACTGAACACGTGAGGAGCTCTCCTGTCAGAAGTCATCGAGGGTCATTGATGAAAAACGTATGTTTGGGATCTACTGGTTCCGTCCTCAGCCGGTTGGTAGCAATTTTATGCCTGAGTTGTGCTTAGGTCTGCTCTGCCTGGGTAAGCTGCTGAAAGCGACACATATATTGGCAAAAGATAGAGAGCCAACTAAACTGAAAGGTTGTAAACTGTGACGTTTGTTCTCCCAACAGTGGTACCCTCCTCCCTTCGAAGATGAACCCTCCTTCAATGGTGTTTGAGGGCCCAGGGCGTGTATGTTTTCACACACGGAGGGCTGAACGTGCCCATCGTCTTAATTTTTTGCAAAAAACTTGGATGGATCTCATCTGAGGGGTTAACGCACCTCGGTTTCCTAGGACAGTGACCGTAAAGAACCCCCCCCCCCATTACCTGCTCTTCTCATGTCCCAGCGTGCCAAACGGCTGGTCTTATTATTTTATCTTTCTTGGAAAGAGCACAAGGATCTTTTCAAACTTTAAGTGACCCAGAAGCTATTAATCCTCCTAACAGCCTTGGAAGGCAGGTAAACTGTTGCCGAGCTAGTATTTCACCCAGAAAGCCTCTCCTCCTGCCCACCCCCCTGCTCAGAAATCAGATTTATACGGTATACACAGTGTCTGCAGACCTAACTACAGGTGACTTAGACACGGGGAGGCTACAGATTAATGTGCCCATTCAGAATGATGTATTCTATTTTTTTGTGCTGAGAGCAGCGCGGACGGCCTGCTGGTGAGGCATCGAGGAGGCCAATCTCGTCCTGCCCTTGCAGCCTGTTACAGAAGGGACTTCAGCCGTGGGGAAGTCAGCTGCTGCCATGCGAATTCTGTCAATAAGACATCTTCTGTTTATGCCGCATGGATTTTGTTACGCCCCCGATCAAAAAGGCTGCTCAAGACAGCTCCTGGGATTAATAGGCAACATTAGGAACCTCGTTCCCTCTCAGTGAATGAGGGGGATTCTCCTCTCTCCATATGGCCTGTCCCTGGAATAATTATAAATTTTTGCAATGTTCGTTGAGACCCAGGAACAGGATCCCAGAGGCATCGAAATCAGCCACTAAAATGTGCTTTCAATAAATTAGAATACGCCACCTAGTGAAGCTCGTAATTAGTATGCCACCTCGGATACTAGGAGGAGCTCTCCTATCTAAAAAACTAGGAGGCCTCATTCTGGTCCACTTACTGAGACCTCTTACTGGAAGGAGCCCTGCACTATAGGCAAGACTCTAGAAAGCAAAAGAAAGTGTGATGGAAGTACAAGTGGTCCAGCTATCTCTGTCTGAACCTAGCCCATTGGTCTGATACCTGGATGTCTGGTTGGAAGCATACAGAATGGTGAATTACCCACCTTTCAAAAACAGGCTGACAAAAAAATAATACCCTTTAGACAACACATAGGTTCAGGTTTCTGGTTAAATTCCAGGCAATTCTAATCTATTCCATTCTGAATGGCACAAATCTTGGCAGACCTGTACTCAGTGATTCCTATTTGCCAGATTTACAGTACTGGCGGATTTCAATGAATTGTTCGAATTCATACATCACAACCCCCTAGCAGCCAGGCACAGACGGTGCAGCCCCTGCCTTCCCGGGTCCGTGTTCCCTGCGCCCTCTGTACACAGAAAATTCGGAGCTGTGTGTGTTTCAGTGCAGAAGTGACGCCCCTTCTTACCACTTTCTCTCTCTCTGTCTCTATTGGTAATTTTTCCTCCCCTCCACCCCATCCTCTTTCATTTCTGTTTTGTCAAATAACAGTGTGACTTTGTCTTTGACATTAAACAGTTGTATATACTTTTAGCAGAGTTTGTTTACTCCATCTGTATTTCCAATCAGTGCAGAAGGTTTACCAAAGTGGTTCATTACTGATTTATTTATGGTGTATTTAGATAGCAAATATGGAACTGTCAGCAGTTGCTGGCTAAACAGTGTTGACAGACATTAATAACATATGGTATGGCAATGGAATTATGATCTTTAAATTTTTTTAAAAATTTTGATCCTCAACATGCAATTTAGGGTTATATAATTTCTTAGGGAGTTGAGTGCAACAAGAAAAGACTTTTAAAGAAACTATGTTGTCTTTTATTTGTAACCTTTGGGGTTTCCGGGTGGTGACATTAACATCTTCTGCGTCTGTTTAGCTGTTCAATTTAATGGAAGACAAATCCTCCCAAAGGTTTCATTTACTCCTGCAAACTGAAGCCACTATATTCACACCGTGGGAAATGGCCCTGATTTTCCCAACCTTCAGTCGCCATCAAGCATATAATTGATTTCTCCCTCCTCAATACATTCCTCATTAGAAAATAAAGTTTTAAATATTTAAATGTTACTAAGTGCTGTTGCAGACGGGGCTGGGCTGACCTGACAGCCATCCATTCACACCTGGCTGAGCGGACACGTGGTCGAATGTTTTTACTTTTAATTGGCTGTTCCTTTGAGCTCACATGGTTTTCTCCAGCACCAAGAAAACCAACTGGTATACCTGGGCCGTGATAGAATTCAGCCCACCTGCTTAGAAGTAGGAGAGCACATTTCAGCTAGACAGTGACCCAATAGACAAGGACATTTCTCTTTGGCATAGAACCATTTCATGGTTCTGCAAAAATGATCCCATTTTCCAGAATCGAATTCTGTCTCTTGAAAATGATATCCAAAGGACATTCTAGTTCACAGAAGACGGAACTAGAAGTTCTCTAGAGCAGTGAAGGGCAGTGATGGAACCTACTGAGAATTTGGTGAAGCCAATGCCTTCTCAGATCATTTACACACATGTTACCTGTCATGTTCGGGCTTTGGCATCCTGGAAAGCCTGCTGTTCCAGACAGGTAACCCAGGTAAGAACGAGCGATCGTTCAGTCCCTGACGTGGTCTTCTTTGTGTGTGAAGAGCAAGTGTTTGCGCTTGTGTTTCTATCATGAGAGGGGGAGACAAGATGGACCAACGGGCTCATGGACTGAGTCCCTCTCAGACACTCGAAGCTCTCTCAGTGTCTGATACATGTCATCACACTGGATCTTCAGAGCACTCTAGGGAACAGGTATCATTCCCACATGGCAGATGGGGAAGTTGAGACTCAGGGGTAAATGACCTGCCCAAAGTCACGTAGTTGGGAAGTAAAATAGCTATGAGTCTGATTCAGACAGTCTTATTCCCAAGCCAATCAAATGGTGGATTTCGATTAAAGTAAAAGATAAAGAGAAACTTGTATGTTTTTACCTTTCTTGTTTTCACTGTTTTTGAACTGTAAAGCATTTTGGACATTTTCCAGTCCAAATCTCTCATTTTACATTTGAGATAACTAAGCCCAGAGGAGCTCCAAGACTTGCCACAGGTTAAATGACTAGGGGCTGAACGGGGGTGCTTATCCTGACCCCAGATCCGGCTTGGGCAGTCAATGCCGTACCATCTTCTCAATGGCCTCAAAGCTTGAACTGAAACATATTGGTGGCTAATTTTGAAATATATCCAATACTTGAGGCCTATTAATGATACGAGAGGGTAAGGATCATGGAAGCCATCTCTGTCTTAATCCTAATGTCTCTACTGCTAAAACTCAGAAGAAATTATAAGTTGCCATGGCCATAGCACATACTTCCCCAGTTCTCTGTTCGCATCCCACCTCTGACACTTCCTGGCTGTGCGATTCTAGACAAGCCCCAGCACCCATCTGAAGTTGTAGTTCTGTTATGCAAGTGACTTAAATGGAAGATTCAATGCAAAGGCGCACTTACAGAGCCAGGCATAAAAGTCTTAATCATTAAATGTTAGTTTGTAGGATTCTACTTATTATGAGTGTATATAGAACTAAAATCAAGGTGCATGAATATTGGGTATTCAGTGTAGACATCTAAGCTCGGCCCTCGCATCTTCAAAGCCAGACACCATGAAACTCCCTTGCATCATCCTCCACATGCCAAGTTTCTAACCTCCCTGTCTCTCACCTCTAGATTTAAGGGACTCGTGAATTAGGTCAAGCGCCCTAGATAGTCTCCCTGTTTTCAAGTCATCTGATTTAGCTCTTCATTACATTCCCAGCAGGACCTAGGTTACTATTTGATATAACACAGATAGGAGAAGGTGTACACAGTACATGTCAGGGGCCGGGAATCTTGTGGAGCATCTTAGAACTCTGCCCACCGCCTCAGCTCTCTAATCCATGAAATGGGGATGAGTACTAATACCCCCGTCACAGATGTTCATGAGAATGAAATGTGCATCAGTCACCGCAGTAGCTGATACAACACACACGCGCAGTATATGGCAGCTCTTGGTCCCTGGAGAGGAAAATAAGTCTTGGGCATGGACTGATTAACCAGACTAAGGGAGTCTAGGGCTTAGCCCTGAAAATAATTGATCAATCAGCAAGAACTTTTTTTCTTCTTCTTTTTTTTTTTTTTGTATTTTTCTGAAGCTGGAAACGGGGAGAGACAGTCAGACAGACAGACTCCCGCATGCGCCCGACCGGGATCCACCCGGCACACCCACCAGGGGTGATGCTCTGCCCACCAGGGGGCGATGCTTTGCCCCTCCGGGGCGTCGCTCTGCCGCGACCAGAGCCACTCTAGTGCCTGGGGCAGAGGCCAAGGAGCCATCCCCAGCGCCCGGGCCATCTTTGCTCCAATGGAGCCTTGGCTGCGGGAGGGGAAGAGAGAGACAGAGAGGAAGGAGGGGGGGGTGGAGAAGCAAATGGGCGCTTCTCCTATGTGCCCTGGCCGGGAATCGAACCCGGGTCCCCCGCACGCCAGGCCGACGCTCTACCGCTGAGCCAACCGGCCAGGGCCAGCAAGAACATTTTATGGAACACCAAGACACTTCGCTGGGGGCTGGGTGACAATGGCCAGAAGCTGTGATGGAAGGAGGAGCAGAGCTGCTCCAGTGGGAAAATAAAAGGGGACAGAGAGCACCCCCGGTTTCTTGGGGAGTCTGCTATCTTGCCTTTCTCCCCTGCAGTAGTTGTGATGTTTGAGCAGCGGCCTATGAGAATGAGAGGCCTGTGGCCAACCTGGGGGACAGGCTCACCGGGCTGTGTGAACAGCCAGTACAAAGGCCCTGAGGTAGAAGTTCACCATAAAGGCCAAGAAATGCCAAGGAGTTCAGTGTGGTCTAGTGTAGAAAACAAGGAGGAGAGGAAAAGAAACTGAGTCAAATTGGTGAGATAGTTGGAACTTTGCATAACTGATGACATTAAGGGATAATTGTTATCATTGTTTTGGATATGAGAATGGTACTGTTTCAAGTAAGGAGAGATCTTTTCTTTTAGAGATTTATACCCAAACTTGTATGGGTGAAATGATGTAAAGTCTGGGATTTGCTTCAGAATAATGTTGGTGGGGACAGTAGTTGGAGGCTCAGCTGAAACAAGACTGTCCGTGAGTTGATAAATATTAAAACTGTTTGATGGTACGTGGGGATGTATTGTCAGTTGGATCTACTTTTGGATGTGTTTGAGATTCCCCCTTTCCAAGGAAGTTTTAGAAGAAAAGAGTCAAAAGAACTGGCAAGAGTTCAAATCATAGAAGGCCATAGAACCAGTTGAACGACCTTTTTTCTCTAAGAACAATAGAAAAGCTTGATGGTTTTGAGCAGCGGAGTCGCCTGACCTGCCGTGTTTTCTATGGCTCACATCACTGCTGTGTCCAGATGGACGGTGGAGCACTCGGTTCATTTCCTCTCGCTGCTGTGACAGATGACTACAGAGTCCCTGGCTTCAAACCACAGAAACGTATCATGTGACAGTTCTGGAGACCAGAAGTCCAAAATCAGTCTCACTGGGCTGAAATCGAGGTGTCGGCAGGGCTGCATTCTTTCCACAGGTTCTGGGAGATAATCCATTTCCTTGTCACTTTCTGGCTTCTAAAGGCTGCCCACAGCTCTGGGCTCACGGCCCCTTCCTCCAGCTTCAGGCCAGCCATGGCGTCACTCTGACCCCTGCTTCTGTTGTCACATCTTCCTCTCTGACTCTGACCCTCCTGCTTCCCTCTTATCAGGTTCCTTTGAGACCTACCCCTCGGGCCCACCTTAGATAATCCAGGAAAATCGCCTTATCTCAAAATCCTTAACTTCATCGTGTCAGCAAAATGTCTTTTGTAATATGAGGTAACATAGTCGCAGGTTCCGGAGATTAGGATGTGGACGTCTTTAAGGAGCCATTATTCTGCTTCCTGTGGGGCGAGGGTGGCCCACAGAGTCAGGCGGGAGGCTTCTGCAGGCGTCCCTATGAGGGAGGGAGGGCTCTGTGCTTCCTCACCCTCAGCACAATGGCATTTGGGGCCAGACATTTTTTGTGTTGTAGAGGACTGCTATGCATTGTAAAATGTTTAGTGGCTTTGCCTCACTAGATGCCAGTACCATCCCTCCCCCCACCAAGTTGTGACAATTGAAAATGTCTCCAGACATTGCCAAGTATCCTGTAGTTGAAATTCGTTGGATCAGGGGAGAGATGACAAGAAGCTATTGGAACCTGGCTCTTCTGAGAGCAGCCTGACGGGTTTCATCTGCCCTCTCCCCCCGTGCTAAGCACTGCCAGTAATGAGAGTGAGTTCCTCTAGGTCTGTGTTGCTCACGTGGGCAGTGTGGAAGCAGAACATGGTAACAGAGTACTGTTGTCACATGTCTCCATAAGCTCCTCCCCAACTACATACGCTGCTGCTCAAGGGCAGAGGCCATGGCTGTTACTCCTCTCCCCCACCACCTACCCTGATGACTGTCAGACCTCAGCGAATGCCTGCTGGCTTTGATCTCATCATTACAGCCTCACTCCCCCTACACCTTCGCCTCGCCTTACGGGACAGGGACTTGGCTGGCGTATCAATTCCTCCTCTAAACAAAATTTAAGGCTCTGTGTAAACTAAGTGCTTTGGAATCCTTGCACAAAAGAAAGAGATAGAAACACAAAGACTTTACAGGCTGGGACATGGTTCCCGATGGTGTGGCTATGTGGATATTCATTAGGAATGATTTTCTATACTTTCTTATCATCGCTAATGTTTATTGAGCACTTGCTCTGTGTCGGGCATGGGGCTTGGTATATAGGTATCATCTCCAGCTTCACAGCACCCTGAAGAAACAGAAGCTAATATTAAGCCTATTCTATAGATAAGGAACATAAGACTGAAGGTGGTTAAGCAACCCACCGCATTCCCGTCATGTAGGCAGATGATACAATTCAAGACAGTATGGATTCCGAATCTTTCCTCTTAAATTCTTTACCATATTGCCTCAATTCTCGGTGGCCAGGGTGCTCTGAGTCAATGAAAGGAAGTCAATTTTAGCATTAGAAGCTAGCAAGACTTAACTGTTCTCTTTTTTTTTTTAATTAAATTTATTGCGGTGACACTGGTTAATAGGATCACATAGGTTTCAAGTATACATTTCTATGATACATGATCTGTATACTGCCTTGTGTACCAAGTTCAGAATAGAGCTACCATATGACCCACCAATCCCTCTACTGGGTATCTATCCAAAAAACTTGAAAACATGTATTCACAAAGACATATACACCTCTGTGTTCATTGCAGTATTATTCACAGTGGCCAAGACATGGAGACAACCAAAGTGTCCTTCGATCAAGGATTGGATGGAGAAGTTGTGGTACATATATACTGTGGAATAACTGTCTTCTTGATGGCTTTAGGCTTTGAGCTTTGATGAGTGATATAGCTGCTCACATTTCCTACCTTGGGGAGGGAGAAGGTACGAGGCACTTTTTTATTTCAGGAGAGCAACCGGCCACTCCCTCTCTATTCACTCTGCCTTTCCCCCTTGGCTGCTATGGCCATGTAAAAGTCATTACAGATGAATCACACATAAGCAGATCAGGGGACACATAGGAGCTGTTTGGTCTTTTCCATCCTTTTCGATATGAATCATTGTCACGCACTGAGCTGTAACTGTCCTTACGTAACGTTAGCTGCTCTTTTGGATGAGACCACGGGCACAACTCGCCCTTGGGTTCACTGAGAGAGGGTAAAAAAAGCTCTCAGGTGCAAGGGAGGGGGCAGGGCTGAGCAGAACCAAACTTGAGTTTCTCCTTTAGGGGGTGGTCATTGGTTTGGGGACAGGTGTCTCAAACTCACAGAGCGACGGAGCCAGGCAGGTGTGGTAAACTGGCAAAGTGATGCTTGCAGTGGCATGGACATGAATGGGTACTCCGCAACGCCCCCACACCCACACCCCATGGGGACAGCTGAGACTCAGCTCTAGAGAAAAGTGGCAGATGGAATGTGGCCCTGGGGCCAGATTTAGGCTTTGCCAAAAGAAACCAGAAAACTGAATTTCTATGTGACATCTCCTGATCTTTAAATCTTGATAATTCATTTGTTTTAACTGCATGGCCCAAACCTAACCCATCTAGAGACTGAATTCAGTTTATTAACACTTGGTCTGAGAGATTTGATCTGACTCTAGGCCACGCGTGGCTTTTGAGCACTTGAAATAACACTGGTCCAAAATGAGTTGTGCTGTGAGTGTAAAACACACATCATATTTCAAAGGCTTAGTCCAAAAAAACAGCATGTAAAACATCCCATTAATTTTTATATTGATTACATAATGCTATAATATTTTGGATATATTAGGTTAAATAAAATATATTATTAAAATTAATCTCACCCATTTCTTTTTCATTTTTAAATGTGGCTATTGGAAATTTAAAATTACATATATAGTTCACATTCTGTGTCTATTGGAGACAATTGCTTGAGGCCTTCAGTCACGCTCCACAACAGACACATAATAATAATAACAGCTACCATTTACTGGGCACTTAACATCTACCATTCTATGAAGCCCCTTTGAGGCTTCTTTTATATAATACTCCAAATAAGCCTTTGAGTTTATTCATATTAATATTCGCCACTTTATAGAAGAGAAAATGAAGGCTAGCTAGAAGGTTAAGTAACTTGCTGGGAGTCACAAAGCTAGCACATGGCAGATGAAATTCCAGATGTGCCTATAGGTCGTGCGGATAGTTAAACCTGAGCAATTAAGCCCTATGTTAACCAAACCTAAAAAAAAATAAAAATTTGGACAAATCTAAGGAGTGTCAGTAGCTGGCTTCAGACATGTGCCTGAGCTTAAAATAGCATTCAGGTTTGCCTATGAAATCATGGTTTTTCTCCAACTTAGAACCTATGGGCAATGCTTCATGTAAATTCAGAAGACAGAAAATATGTCCATACAGGTGTGCCCTGTTTTGTGCAGGACGTATGCATTCTTTCTACGTTGAGTGTCGACCAAGTTGTGACTCGAAACACATTTGAAATGCACACAAGGAGTTCCAACTGTGCAGAAACCTGTCCTGCGTCCTTGCAGTGTCCTCATGAAAGAATCTGCATCTCTGTCCTCCTGTAAAGATGCAGCCACGACTGTCTGTGTTGTGGGGTGAGACCTTTACCTAGTGGATTTTCCCAGTCAGGAGACCCAAGGGTATTCATCTGATACTTGTCCACATTTTTATGCAGTAGACTCATGGGCAGGAGGGGCGGGAGGCTGTGCATGGATACCCACCCCGCTCTGTTCCAGTGCCTTCATCTGCTTCCAAAAATATGAAATACCAGTGGTAGGAGGCAGGGTGGATCAATGTGAGCCTTGGGTTCAGAGAGTCCTGGGCACAAATCCTGGTGGCATAATTTATGAGCTGTGACCCTAGTCAAGGCATTTAAATTCTTAGAGGCTTAGTCTCCTCGAGTGAAAAATAAAGGCAATAACAGTCACCACATCGGATGGTTGTGAGGATTAAAGGGATGAGGTCTGAAAGCACTCAGCACAGACTCTGGCCCAGAGCAGGGCCTCAGATACACAGTTGCTGTTATTAAATCATCATCGCCATCGCCATCATCATCATCATCCTACCTTTTTTCCTTAGCCCTCGCCTTGGCTTCTCTGACCCTAAAACTCAGGCCTAAACTTTATCAAAGGGTTAAGACAAGTCGAGAGGGGGAAATATTTCATCTGTGAACGGCAAGGTCATGGGTATTTGGATGAAACACTTATCTCTTCAAGGCTTTGCAGCCGGGTCTTTTGTCTCCGGCCTTTCTGAAAGTTCGTGTGGATGCGCAGACACTTGAAGAGTATCAAGCACTCGGCGGGTAGTGGCCGTTGCAAGAAGCCCGGTCCATTTTTCTACCTTTCACCCTGTCAGTGCACGAGGCCTTGGGATTTTTATAATCCAAATTGATACTCTCTAGGAAATCTCTTCCATTCCAGCTCCCTGCGCTGGAAACATTCATTTTCCTACGGGCGCTTCTCCAGGCCTGGGTGGGTAACGGGGACTGCGGGCGAATCCGTAACCTTGCCTTGACAAGGTTCGGGCCTTGCTAATTTGAATCTCTCCCATTTTGCTCCCATCCACCTGCTGCCGTTTGATTAATCTGCTCTTGTTTGTGGATTCACTGATCACTTTCTTATTACTCTTCCACCTCCATCCATTTCAGTTTGTGGCGCCTTTCGGGTGATTTCTTACACTACCCCTTAGCCACCTGCTCCAGCCTGACAAATTATCAACTCAAACTGTTGCTTCTGACCTGGCATGGTCTCTTCCCAGGGATACAGATGATGCAGTTCAGAGGGATAATGTTGCCCTAATAAACATACAGTTGTTCCTCTTCCCGCCTGCCCTGTTTGAAGTTCAGGCGCGCCGCAACGCTCGCTGCGGCCCCGGCTAAGTCAGTGGGAAGGAAGGAAACAAAGAAAGCCGAGCAGGTGAGGAGTGAGATCAGAGGACTCACAGAGAGCAGGCCTTCTGGGGGTCTGGCGCCGAGTTCTGCTGTGGTTAAACATCAGGAGGGAGCAGCAGGTCCCTTCCTAAGTCAGGTCTGTTTGGCGGTCCTGAAGTTTGGTGGCAAGGAGCTGTGGGACAGAACTGAGATGCCCTCAGCTGCTGGCCTTGCCCCGTCGTGGTTCTCACTTGTGGGACCACTTCGGACCCCCTGCTTCGCCCAGTGCCACGTATTTGGGTATGAGCAGCCTAAAACCACGCTTTTACAACTTCGACTCTGAAAAATCTTTCCAGATCCCAGGTTCTGGGCCGTAGCTCTTCTAATTGATACTGTTACTCTCTGCTGGGGGCCAAGTGAAAACAAGTCAAAGAAACACACCTGCAAATAGCCCTGACCTTTGAAAGCTGTGCTTTGGTGTGCGAGTTCTACCACCAGTTTCCCTGTTTACTAGCAGGGAATTCATTGGCCCCAAGGCCAATTCTTTGGAAAATGTAAATACTTATAGTTTAAAAAAAAAAATGCAAGGTTGAGCCAAGATGAAGACCAGCCTGACGCTTATGTTGAAGATGAGCCCAGTGCCCTGTCCGTGCCCAAGCTCAGCAGCGGTGCCGGCGAGGGCAGGCTCCCCAGCCCGGCCGCCCTTTGCTCTGCACTTTCTCTCCCTTTGGTCAGTCCAGGAATGGAGAAGATGGGAACTCACATCAGCTGTCACCTTCTCGGGGCCAGGCATTTGCCCGTGTTTCTCGTTTACTCCTCTGCTCAGTTCTTCTTTGAAGTAAAAATTAGTAATGGTGATGTGTGAACGAGGAAGCTGATATTTGGTAAAATAAAAAATTCCCCAAGTGTTTGAGACTTGGATGAAACTCTCTGAGTACACGTTGTCCTCCCACGTGTCGCTTGAGAATGACGCCCAACATTTATTGAGCGCTTACTGGGTGCCAGGCAGTCTCTGTGCTGAGGGAGGCATGTGGTACCAACGTTGTAAATCTCAACAACCCTGTAGGGTTGGCATTGCTGTCATCCCTGCTTTATAGACAAGGAAATGAGCTCAGAGCACTCAACCAACTCCCCAGCAGACACACAGTGAGAAGGTGGCAAATTCTCGAGCCTCCTCCCCCACCCCCTTAATCATGACCTGGGCTACCTCCATTGTTTGGATAATGCCTTCTCTCAGCAAGCACAGTAGGTGACACTGAAGGGCTCTGTGACATCTCAGGGACCCCTCTGCTGCTTTGCAGCTGGTCCAGGAGAGCCTCCAACCCCCGGCCTCCCCTTTCCCCAAGAGCATTACTCCACAAGGATACATCCGTCACTCTTTCCACCTACCCAGTCCTTTTTGGCTTGAGATCAGCTGCTCTGAGCCGTGAAGAAGACATTTGAAGAACAACACAATGACGACAGTACTTACACACATTGGAAATACACACAACTTACCCCCAGCTCTGCTCCCAGTGTTCCAGCTGGTGGGCGGCAGGGGGCAGAGGTGGGCCCACAGCATTGGTGCTCTGTGTGGTGGGCGGCAGGGGGCAGAGGTGGGCCCACAGCATTGGTGCTCTGTGTGGTGGGAAGTAGGGGGCAGAGGTGGGCCCACAGCATTGGTGCTCTGTCCGGTGGGCGGCAGGGGGCAGAGGTGGGCCCACAGCATTGGTGCTCTGTGTGGTGGGCGGCAGGGGGCAGAGGTGGGCCCACAGCATTGGTGCTCTGTGTGGTGGGAAGTAGGGGGCAGAGGTGGGCCCACAGCATTGGTGCTCTGTGTGGTGGGAAGTAGGGGGCAGAGGTGGGCCCACAGCATTGGTGCTCTGTGTGGTGGGAAGTAGGGGGCAGAGGTGGGCCCACAGCATTGGTGCTCTGTGTGGTGGGAAGTAGGGGGCAGAGGCGGGCCCACAGCATTGGTGCTCTGTGTGGTGGGAAGTAGGGGGCAGAGGCGGGCCCACAGCATTGGTGCTCTGTGTGGTGGGCAGCAGGGGGCAGAGGCGGGCCCACAGCATTGGTGCTCTGTGTGGTGGGAAGTAGGGGGCAGAGGCGGGCCCACAGCATTGGTGCTCTGTGTGGTGGGCGGCAGGGGGCAGAGGCGGGCCCACAGCATTGGTGCTCTGTGTGGTGGGAAGTAGGGGGCAGAGGCGGGGGCAGCAGGGGGCAGAGGTGGGCCCACAGCATTGGTGCTCTGTGTGGTGGGAAGTAGGGGGCAGAGGTGGGCCCACAGCATTGGTGCTCTGTCCGGTGGGCGGCAGGGGGCAGAGGTGGGCCCACAGCATTGGTGCTCTGTCCGGTGGGCGGCAGGGGGCAGAGGTGGGCCCACAGCATTGGTGCTCTGTCCGGTGGGCAGCAGGGGGCAGAGGTGGGCCCACAGCATTGGTGCTCTGTCCGGTGGGCAGCAGGGGGCAGAGGCGGGCCCACAGCATTGGTGCTCTGTGTGGTGGGAAGTAGGGGGCAGAGGCGGGCCCACAGCATTGGTGCTCTGTGTGGTGGGAAGTAGGGGGCAGAGGTGGGCCCACAGCATTGGTGCTCTGTGTGGTGGGAAGTAGGGGGCAGAGGTGGGCCCACAGCATTGGTGCTCTGTGTGGTGGGAAGTAGGGGGCAGAGGCGGGCCCACAGCATTGGTGCTCTGTGTGGTGGGAAGTAGGGGGCAGAGGTGGGCCCACAGCATTGGTGCTCTGTCCGGTGGGCGGCAGGGGGCAGAGGTGGGCCCACAGCATTGGTGCTCTGTCCGGTGGGCGGCAGGGGGCAGAGGTGGGCCCACAGCATTGGTGCTCTGTCCGGTGGGCAGCAGGGGGCAGAGGTGGGCCCACAGCATTGGTGCTCTGTCCGGTGGGCAGCAGGGGGCAGAGGCGGGCCCACAGCATTGGTGCTCTGTGTGGTGGGAAGTAGGGGGCAGAGGCGGGCCCACAGCATTGGTGCTCTGTGTGGTGGGAAGTAGGGGGCAGAGGTGGGCCCACAGCATTGGTGCTCTGTGTGGTGGGAAGTAGGGGGCAGAGGCGGGCCCACAGCATTGGTGCTCTGTGTGGTGGGAAGTAGGGGGCAGAGGTGGGCCCACAGCATTGGTGCTCTGTGTGGTGGGAAGTAGGGGGCAGAGGTGGACCCACAGCATTGGTGCTCTGTGTGGTGGGAAGTAGGGGGCAGAGGCGGGCCCACAGCATTGGTGCTCTGTGTGGTGGGCAGCAGGGGGCAGAGGCGGGCCCACAGCATTGGTGCTCTGTGTGGTGGGAAGTAGGGGGCAGAGGCGGGGGCAGCAGGGGGCAGAGGTGGGCCCACAGCATTGGTGCTCTGTGTGGTGGGAAGTAGGGGGCAGAGGTGGGCCCACAGCATTGGTGCTCTGTCCGGTGGGCGGCAGGGGGCAGAGGTGGGCCCACAGCATTGGTGCTCTGTCCGGTGGGCGGCAGGGGGCAGAGGTGGGCCCACAGCATTGGTGCTCTGTCCGGTGGGCAGCAGGGGGCAGAGGTGGGCCCACAGCATTGGTGCTCTGTGTGGTGGGAAGTAGGGGGCAGAGGCGGGCCCACAGCATTGGTGCTCTGTGTGGTGGGAAGTAGGGGGCAGAGGTGGGCCCACAGCATTGGTGCTCTGTGTGGTGGGAAGTAGGGGGCAGAGGTGGGCCCACAGCATTGGTGCTCTGTCCGGTGGGCGGCAGGGGGCAGAGGTGGGCCCACAGCATTGGTGCTCTGTCCGGTGGGCAGCAGGGGGCAGAGGTGGGCCCACAGCATTGGTGCTCTGTGTGGTGGGAAGTAGGGGGCAGAGGCGGGCCCACAGCATTGGTGCTCTGTGTGGTGGGAAGTAGGGGGCAGAGGTGGGCCCACAGCATTGGTGCTCTGTGTGGTGGGAAGTAGGGGGCAGAGGTGGACCCACAGCATTGGTGCTCTGTGTGGTGGGAAGTAGGGGGCAGAGGTGGGCCCACAGCATTGGTGCTCTGTCCGGTGGGCAGCAGGGGGCAGAGGTGGGCCCACAGCATTGGTGCTCTGTGTGGTGGGCGGCAGGGGGCAGAGGTGGGCCCACAGCATTGGTGCTCTGTGTGGTGGGAAGTAGGGGGCAGAGGTGGGCCCACAGCATTGGTGCTCTGTGTGGTGGGAAGTAGGGGGCAGAGGTGGACCCACAGCATTGGTGCTCTGTGTGGTGGGAAGTAGGGGGCAGAGGTGGGCCCACAGCATTGGTGCTCTGTGTGGTGGGAAGTAGGGGGCAGAGGTGGGCCCACAGCATTGGTGCTCTGTGTGGTGGGAAGTAGGGGGCAGAGGTGGGCCCACAGCATTGGTGCTCTGTGTGGTGGGCGGCAGGGGGCAGAGGTGGGCCCACAGCATTGGTGCTCTGTCCGGTGGGCGGCAGGGGGCAGAGGTGGGCCCACAGCATTGGTGCTCTGTGTGGTGGGCGGCAGGGGGCAGAGGTGGGCCCACAGCATTGGTGCTCTGTGTGGTGGGCGGCAGGGGGCAGAGGTGGGCCCACAGCATTGGTGCTCTGTCCGGTGGGAAGTAGGGGGCAGAGGTGGGCCCACAGCATTGGTGCTCTGTGTGGTGGGCGGCAGGGGGCAGAGGTGGGCCCACAGCATTGGTGCTCTGTGTGGTGGGCGGCAGGGGGCAGAGGTGGGCCCACAGCATTGGTGCTCTGTGTGGTGGGCGGCAGGGGGCAGAGGTGGGCCCACAGCATCGCACTCTGTCCGGCTATGCAATGTTGGGAACCATCTACATGTGCATCATTAGAGAACTAGTGTCACAAGCTGAAACGCGTCAATACTACCTAGCCACCAAAACTTACTGACAGGTAGCACTAGCTGTCAGAGTTCCAGAGATCCAAACAGGCAAGAAATGAACACTCGAGTCCGATGGAATCGGGAAAAACTCGGTCGGTGCTGAGCCAGACGGGCTCTGACCCCCTCTACGAATGTGTCCTGACTTGGAAGTAGCGCTTTGACGTAGTGTTAAGTGAAACAGAAACAAGTTACTAAGACATAGTGATGACCACAGTCAAATTGTGTGTGTGTGTGTATGTGTGTTCATGCCAAAATTTCCACAGTGGTTACTCTGCCGGCAGGATGACCAAAAGGTATGTGAAATTGAGTTTCTTCTTTACATATTTCTGCCGTGTTTGGACTTTTTATAAGGAACATTTCCTTGGTGATTAAAAAAAAAAGCGAGGAGAGGAGAAAAGCAGAGAGTTTTGGGGACCAGCAGACGCAGCAGCAGATGCGGCCGCGTCAGGAGCTGCTGTTCATTCCGTGGGTTCTGGGTGGGCCAGACTCCCCTGAGCACAGCGCCTGAAGCATTTAATTCCCACAATCACCTCTGAGGGAGGGATTATTATTATGCCCGGTTTACATGTGAGGAAACAGGCCCTGAGACTTTAACTGGCCTGAGGTCACTACACAGTTATCCAAGATCTCCGTTTAAAATTAAACCTCCGATGAAAGATAAAAGCTCTTTTTTGTATGAAACAAAACAAAGCAAAACAGGAACTGCACAGACGCCCCCACCCAGGGCCCCTGGCTCTGTTAGGCTTCCTAGGTCTGCAGCCTGTAAAAAAAAATGTTTTAATTTCTTTTCAAATCAGAAGGGGTTGGGGGTGGGGGGGGATGAATGTTTAAGGCAAAGAACAGAACATGTTTTCTTTCTCACATCAGAAAAAAAATATATGAAAATTTTAGGTCCCATAAAAATTATTAAATTTTACTTCGAGTAGAAAACATTTAAATAAGTAATATTGAAGATAATTTCCAAAATTGATATTCTTATGGTGGGAAGGGTCCCCTAAGGCAAAGGTGCTGAAGGCCCCACAAAAGTCTTACAGCCAGCCTGTCCCCACCTGCACTGCCCACCTAGGTTTAGATCACCTCAGAGCCACATGAGCTGGCAAGTGTGAAGTCACTCCTAACTCTCCCCGGGGTCAGGAAGGGCCTGTTTGTGGGACGGGGAGTTTCAGTTGTCATCCTCCTGGAACCCCCGCACGCAGTCCCTGGGGCCTGGGCGCATGGGCACCGAAACGAAACAGGAATGGCTTTGCCGTCAGTTAGCATGTTACATAAGCAATGACAAGCCCTGGCAGACACTTGAGCTGTTTCTTTAAGGGGAAAATGTTTGGAGAGATCTAATTCCCATCTCCTCGCTTCTTTAATGATGCTGCTGGTTTGGGGTAGTTCCCTGGTCATGAAAAGCTGTGGCGTGACAAAGGATATAAATGAAACCTTGCTAGAAACTTTTTTCTCGTAATTCTTCACTGGAACACAGGGTAATTTTTAAATAGAGGTATGGTGGACATTAGTCCTTGGACTCTTAATTCCCCAAGTGGAACTCTGAATTATTAGGACACCTTTTAGGGGGATAGAATTTATGTAATAATCAGGACTGTTTTCATTTCAAAAGACAGAAAGCTCAATTCAATGTGGCATCGGCAGCGTCTTTCTTGGGTCTTTTAACCCAGTAGTGTGTGGACAGAACTGGATTCAAGAATCAGACTGCTTTCTTCTGCCCTGGCTCCATTCTCAGAAGGTTCTATCTTCACGGAGATGGACACACAAATTCAGAACCAGCTGGAAAGGAAGGGCTGCTGTCCCCAAAAGAGTCCAGTAAAATTCTGCAACTATTATTTTTCAGAACGGGGTCAGAAGCCCATCTCTGGACCACTCACAGTGCCAGGAGGGTCACATGTTCTTCAGGCTGACTAGGGGTGGGTGAGCTGCCCCTGAATCGCATGGACGGAAGGTTGGGGTGGGTGGGATCCACTCCAAAGGAAAGGCCAAACAAAGAGGTCAATAAAAGAAAGCAACGACACTGGAAAAAAAATTTTTTTTTAAAGATACCTCGTGCAATAAGTAATTGATGCTTTGGAGGATAAAACTTCAGTTTCCATTTAGTTGTAGTGCTTTGCAATGTATTACAAACAGCTAAAAAAAAACACCCCCCAAAACAAAACCTTACAAATAAATTTTTAAAAGGCTAGAAGTTTCACCACTAGAGAATCCTGGTTGAAAGTTTGTTACCGTTTCCTTGCTCGTGCCTTTAAAATTCATGCAAAATTGTACCTTTTGGCTCTCTCTAAAGAAACATGACAATTGGGAGTCTGGATTCATCCTTGAGGAAAGCTGGTCCCTGAATTCCTTCTGTCGCTGCACCTGGGTGACGGCGACAACCAGAGCCAACACGAGCCACCCGCACCTTCAGTGCCTGAACTGAGCCGGCTGCGTGGCTGATCAAGTCCGCCCCGAAAGTGTTTAAATTTTAATTAATCAGTCAATAAGAAACACTGAGCTCTATACCATGAGTGAAACATGGTGCTAGGTTTCACACACACACACACACACACACACACACACACACACACACTTGATGCAGAAATATTTCCTATAGAAATACTTTTTTTATTACACTATTATTTAGGATAATCATTAAGTATTTAATCAACAAAGTAATTGGACTTTTTTTGCAATTTCATGCCTGTGAACACTGATAAATCAGCCTCGATGGTTGCACTTCGTATTTGAGATTTGAATAGTACCTGAAAAAAAAAAAAGTCAAAACAAAACTGCCCTGTGGTCTTGGCTTGTGAAGGGCAACCACACTCCTCCAAAGAGAAAGCCGGCCAGGCTTATAATCACCTTTGTTTCTCTTGTCTGGAAGGACAACTGCCCTCGGCTGACATTGCCCGAATGGCTGTTATGGGTGGGACATTGCGCTAAGTTGGACAGTATGCTTGCTAGGTGCTGATGAGTCGCGCACAGATAACCCGCGTGTCTTGGCCTTACATTGTTCCAGTCTAGCGTGAAGACCCAAAACTCACACGGCAAAGTGCACTGTAAAGTCAAATACGTGAAGTCGCCCAAAGCAAATGCATTTATTCAAACTGACATAATTGAGTACTTATTTAAATAGTGTTCCCCCTTACCCACAGTTTCGCTCTCCACGGTTTCAGTGACCCAAGGTTAACAGAGGTCTGATAATAATAAATGGAAAATTCCAGAAAGAAACAATTCATAAGTTGGTTTTTTTGTAGTGAGAAGCAAGGAGGCAGAGGTACAGACGCTGCATTTGTCCCACCAGGATCCACCCGGCACGCCCACCAGGGGGCAATGCTCTGCCCATCTGGGGCGTTGCTTTGTTGCAACGCGTCTGGCACCTGAGGCGGAGGCCATGGAGCCATTCTCAGTGCCTGAGCCAACTTTGCTCCAATGGAGCCTTGGCTGTGGGAGGGGAAGAGAGAAATAGAGAGAAAGGAGAGGGGAAGAGTGGAGAAGCAGATGGGCGGTTCTCCTATGTACCCTGGCTGGAAATCGAACCAGGGCCTTCCACATGCTGGACCAACGCTCTACCGCTGAGCCAACCGGCCAGGGCGAATTCATAACTTTAAAACCATGCGCTATTGTGAGGAGCATGATAAAATCTTGCCCCTTCCCCCACGCCCAGGTCAGGCCTTCATCCAACCTCTCCGCACTGTGGGTACTGCCCGCCCGCTAGGCACTAGTAGCCAGTGCAGTTACCCAACCGACTGATGAGGGTGGTGGGGTGGCAGTGCCTGGGTTCAAGCCTCCCTCAGTTTACTTACTAATGGCCCGGAGCACAGGAGTGATTAGTGATGCTGGCAGTTCAGATGTGCCGGAGAGAAGCTGTCAAATGCTTTCCTCACGAGGAAAGGTGAACGTTTTCAGCTTAATAATTGAGACCACATTCACACAACTTGTATTACAGTATATTGTTATAATTGTTCTACTTTATTATTATTGTTAGTCTCTCAATGTGCATTACAAATAAACTTATCTAAGATATGTATGTATTGGAGAAAACAATACATACAGGGTTCAGCGGTGTCAGGCATCCACTGTGGGTCTTGGATGTCCCCCGCAGATAAGGGGGGACCTAAGACTATGACCGAAGGAAGTAACGTGAACAGAACACAGGATTCCTACTCTCGGGCAGTTTATATTCTAGTGGGGGAAGCGGACAAAGGACAATGAACAAACAAATTATAAACCGTGCCCGATGACTAACTGCTGTTGAGAAAAACTAAGCAGACCGTGGGCATAGTGGGGGGAGGAGGGGAGCGCAGTCCCCTGAGGAATATTCGAGAAGCTTTCCTCACAAGCCAGCGTTTAAAAGAGGAAGGAAGGAATCCAGGCAGGATTCATAATGTGCTCTGCACCCTCTGGTGCTTAGTACACACTCAATAAACTCTAGTGTTATTATCAGTATTATACTAAGGAGCCCTGAATCTGAGAGGACAGCATCATTGCAATGAGCTTGATTAAAAAAGCTCTGTGAAGGATAATGTGGCATTTGGAACGGAAAGAATGTAAAATGGGCCCTAAAACCAGGAGATGCCAACTGTCGAACCTATGGGTGTGGGTCCTTAGGCAGAAATGTGGTATTTGTTTGTTTTGTTTTCTTTTCTTGTCTTTGCTTTTAGCTTAGTCTATCAAAACCTGAGTTCAGGGCTCTTCAGAACAGGATCAGATCTAAGAGCACTGAGCCCGCACTTCCACATGGCCGTGGCCGACATTCATCGGATCATCCCACCACAGCCCGCCCCTCCCCCCATGATTGTGATACCAGTTTTCAGCATTGCAGTGTATTGTGCTGGTTTATAGACCAAAACAGCAGCATTTTGGAAAGTTAAATACCCTGTGAAAAGCGCTCTCACCACACCCCTCTGCTGGTTAAACCATTCCAGGGTATCTTGTTGCCGTTTTAATTCTCATTTCCTGGTATACAGAGAGGTTGGACAGCTTTCATTAGACCTTGGTCTTTTTCCCATAGCGACTTTGGCGTCAGCTTACAACCAGATTTCCATAATAAAGGCATCCTAGATCATTTCTCTTTAAGGAGGGAGAAGCAGGAAGAGCATTTATTAAAAACACAGGAAAGTGATGTCACGGGGGTGGGAACGGAGGGGCTATGGGTGGGCCTAGTCCTAACGCCCTGGTCTTTCCCCTGGGGCCGAACACCTCCAGCATGTTCCTTCTTCTTTCCCGGGACCAGGTGCCTGTCTCTGAGGTCAGACTGTTCCCCTCCCAGGATTCCCCAGGGACTTCCCAGGGACTCCAACCTGAAGGACAGCAGACCGTGAGCTCTGGCCTCTTGGCCTTCTCACTCCTGAAGCAGCTTCTGAGAGCAGAGGCCAGAAGACAGTGCAGGACCCAGACCCACAGCACCCCGAGGGGATACGAAACCGGTGTCAGTGTAATGCCCCAGCTGGTTCTGGCGCCGCCCTCACTGGTTCCGTCACCTTCCCCCAGCCCTCGTCACGTGTCCTGTGCCGGCCTGGCCATTGCTGGCTCCTGGTGGGAGGACAACGTCACCTTCCCCCAGCCCTCGTCACGTGTCCTGTGCCGGCCTGGCCAGTGCTGGCTTCCTGGTGGGAGGACAAGGCGGCAAGTCAGGGAGGCTACAGCCAGGAGTACAATGGGGTGGGGTGGCGGGGACCCCTGGCGAGGAGGAGAGGATGCGAGAGCAGAAGGAAGGCAAGCCGGGCCAGGTCACAGGGCCGTGGGTGCCTAGCTAGAAAATGTCACTGTGTGCCAGGCACCATCAGGACAACAAATGGTCCCCAAGCATTTGAGTGACCCTACCAGCTCTAACTGGCCACCAACATTGTTCCGGTGCCAAGATCACCCCAGAAAAGGCTGTTGGAAGAGTCTCAGCCGGGCCAGCTCCTCCTCTCTGGTGCTGGCACCCTGAAAGGTGCGTGGAATTCCAGCGTGTCACCCCCGATTCATCACCCACAGAAGACAGCTCCGACGGGTCGGGCTGCTTTAATCTTTCCCTATAAATCAATCCTCTCTCCCCTTAATCATTTCGCTTGCTCCTCTCTGAACTGGCTCCAATTTGTCTACATCTTGCCAGGACCGAGTTGTCTAAAAGTGAATACGCGGCTCAAATGCAGGGCGCTCTCCGCCGCCCAGAGAACGCGCTCAGGGCTCTGGCGGCGAGCAGAGCGGAGGGTGGCCCGTCTCTAGTTTCCAAAGGGGCCATTTCTTTCTGTGCCAGAGCAGACAGCTTGTTATTTTTAGTACCTGATTGTCAGGCTGTGGCATTAGGAAGTGTGTGGTCACATTACATATTCCGGAAAGTCACATTGCTGGCGATGTGCGGCTGTATCGATAGATGAGTAATTGCTCGCCGTCAGGTCCAGTCCGTACAGTTGTGTCCTCCCCGGTTGTGAAAGGCAGGGTGTCAGAGCTCCTACCTGCGCAGCTTGCCTTACCTGTCTGCTCCTGATCGCTCCACCTGCAGCCTTTGTACCGGCGCCCTCTGCTGGCCGGATGCCCCACAGCCCGGGAGCTCTGGGAGCCAAAGGGGCCTCACCTCACCTGAATAGCCCGGGCTCCCCGCAAATGAGGCGTTATCATTCCCATTTTAAAGACCAGATAACCAAGCCCCAGAGAAGTGAATGTGTGACTCATAGTAAGAAATCATGGACGGAAAAGAATAACAATAATCAGAATGAGAATCCAAATGGACATTGGGTAGACTGTAGATTTCCCAAGGCCAGGGAATGCTCATTTGAATGGCAGACAGGTGCTGGCGATGAGTGTGGAGAACAATTCACGGGGTGTGCGGGGACCACGGCTGACCCCTCCTGCTCAGTCTGAAGGGGTCAGCAGCGGCCCCGCTCTGCTTGGCCACCATGCAAGGACAGTAGGGTCAGAGCTTCTCCGCTTTCAGGAGACAGGCCACATCGAGACTGAAATGTGAAGTCGTTCTAATTTTAAAACAATGTGTGGGCCAAACTAAACATGTTGGAGGGCTCTATCTGTGGGGCCCGCCACCCCCAGCCTGTAACCTCTGTTTCCATGGCGCTCTTCTCCGTGTCATCTCGCTACAGTGCCACAGAATCCTGAGATTTCACTGCTGGCTCCATCCTCATTTTCACAGACAGGAAAAGAACTGAGGCTTGGGGAGCGCACGCAGATCTAATTAATGCTGGACAGGAAGCTCAGCCCCATCTCCAAGTCCCAGGCTCCCTCCACCAAACAACACTGCTTTCTCCTGCCTCTTCGGAGAAACCTCCCCTTTGTAAGAATAAGAAAGCCCAGGCTCGAGGCTCGAAAGAGGGACGTGCTCGGGGCTGAATGCGCCGGGTCAGCCTCTCAGGTCTCCTTATTTCTAGGCACGGTGTTGTGTTTTATTCTGCGCTAAGTTTGTTTTCTAAAGACCATGTCTACAGGCCGAGGGGCCTCTGACCTGGGGTGAGGACGTTGGCTGTGAGTAGCTTTCAAGTGGCCGAGCCGTGAGTGCTTAGCCATCCTCACAGTCTCCGCGGGCAGCCGTTAGGATTCAGATCGAGAGATGGCAGACACTGAGATGCATTAAAGCAGATGGAACCCAAGAGCCATTGGCCAAGGAGCAACGGAACGTGGTCTGCAAACTTATTTTGTTTGTCCCGCACAAAACACTAAACAATAATGACGTAGTAGTAATAATAATAACAAAGTAAATATTGCCAATATTTAACAATTAGTAGATTATGTTTCCCCTAAAAAGTCCAAATTCCTATATTCTTGTGCAGAAACCGAAGCTCCGCCACCCTGGTTCTTCATTTATGCATGGCGAGATGAGCTAGAGCTCGTGGGTTGTGGTCGGTGGCCCCTGTCTCCAAGGCAGGCACTCAGCAGTTCTTCCCCGTCCCCACCTATTTCTCTTGTCCCCCTGAGGCCAAAAATATCAGTAGCTATTTATCATTGGGTTTGTGTCATTCTTTTCATAAAGAAAATGAAGTGTCTTCTGTAGCAATCGCTCTTCAACATGCGGAAACAGACTAGGGGAGTCGGCAAGGAAAATGAGAGAGAGTGTCTCTCTTTATGGAGGTGGGGAATATTCCGTGAAGTGAGGTGGTATTGCTTTCCTGGTACCTGTTCAGCATGTGAGTTTGCCACTCCATCTTAGAGGCCACCTAATAGAGTCTGAAGCAGGTCAGCCCAGTAATATAGACTACCTGGTAGAGACTTAAGCCGTCTCGTACAAGGAATTAATGCTGATTCAGAAACAAGACCGGCCAAAGCGGGAGCTCCAGTCCCTGAGTCCCTAGCTCCCGGGCAGGTGGCCGTTTCCATCAGGGAAACAGTTATGGAAGAAGCAGCTCTGGCTGCGTCCCACCCTCGGAGCATTTCCGTAGAACACCCATGTCTCTCCTCCACTGGCTCAGACTTCCAGGTAAACACAAAGTCTGTTTGAAATGCTATGCATTCCCTCTCTAAAAGCTGGTGTCCTCATCCGTCCATTTCTATATCCCTCCCTCTGGCTTTTTAAACATGAGAACAGTCTTGGGCAGGTTGTCCAGCGATAGGAAATGAAACTGGTGAAACTCAACATTCCCTAACAGAGAGCAAGTGCTGCTGCTGCTTTATTTCTCCTGGGGTTGTACAGCGCTGGAAATGGAACATCCATCCCGTTGTTGCTTCATGTTGTGTTAGACTGGACCACAGTCGGCAATATAGTTCCCTGCTGCATTGATGAGATAGATCATCATTATTACTCATCTTTGAACTGACAGAGATTAAAAGATGCTATGGGTTGGCAGATTGTGATCGTTACTTGGAGGGACCAGACTCCTACAACTTGAATTGTAAAGGAGACCTTATAAATTATCTGGTCTTTGGGTTACAAACTCAAAAGCTTATCAGGATGGGTAACTTATGTGGGTGAAACAAGCCCAATAAAGAACTCATAAGATCAAAGAAGGCACCCACACTCAGTCCTGGCCAATTAATTATGTCCCTGGTAAAAAATATGTCCAGTAATGCTAGATCTCCAAATTGTTCCCCCAAAAAGCCAAAATCTGATTTTGTGTATGTGTGAAATCTTTTGCTTTCCCAAGGTCAAAAGTGATTCCTATGTTGTTTTTAAATACTCTCAATCCAACTAGATAGGTTTGCGAGCCAGATTTTGGCACCAAGGTACCACGTAGAGCCCTCTGATCTGAGTTTAACTCTTCCATTTTCACAAAGGAGACTGAGGATCTGTTAAGTGACGCTCAAAGAGACAGTCAGGGAAGGAGAGCTCCCATCCATACTCACACCAATTAAAAAGTTAAGGTGCAGTTTGTGAGCTAAGGTAGGAAAACCATTTCCCTCGAACATGAAGAACAACAAGGTCAGTTTCTCCTCCGTGGAAACCCTTGCTTACTCCCGCAGTCAGAATAACCCACCGTAGCAGATGTTCCGTGAAGAAACAGATTTTAAACTCTTCCCTCCATTCTTCTTGGAGGAAAGTATTTTGCAATAATGATACTAAGAGCAAATAAGTACGAGGGGTCAGGAAGTATTTTTGAAGTGAAGAACATAGGGCGTGAGTGAGGTGCACGCCACCCACGCTGTGTGTTGATACACCCACACATGCTTGAAGATGGGGCTTTCAGAGCTTGAACACTGCCTTGGGAGGAATTAGTTCCACATCTATCGAAAGTTTTCTGTTGACGAATAAATAAATAAATAAATAAATAAATAAATAAATAAAGCAACTCTATAGGGTTACTGTTTAAGGGCCAGTTTGTTTTATATTTTCCCCCTGTTTATCAGGGGCTGGCAAACAATAGGTCGTGGACCAGGCCGTTTTCTTCAGTAGACATTTACTGGAACACAGACACACCCATTCATTAAAGTATCATCTACGACTGCTTTCTGCTGCAACGGCAGAGTGGAGCAGTTGCAACCAAAACAGATGACCCACGGTCTAAGTTTCCTATGGTCCTTTGCGGAAGAAGTTTGCTGACCTCTGCCAGATATTATGAATCAATTATGCACCCCCTGCCATACTGCAGGGCACAACTGATGTTTGTGAGTGAAGGACTAGGGAAATGAGGTTGGGTATCTCATCTCAAGGTGACAGCGTCTACTCTGGTCCAGGGACCGCCACCCAGCGGGAATGGAGATCCGGTCTTGCCCAATCTTGAGACTTTTTAGGAACATCTATAAACCTGGATTTTCAGGTGGAATCTCCATTTTTTTAAGCATTGGTAACTACATTTAAAAATAAATAAATATTCTGTTAGGTGACTGCAGGGGGCACCTATCAGTGCCATCTATTGTGGTCGGCAGGGAAGATGATCTGACTTGTCTCGTTTCTAACAGGGCTACAGAGAAGTGGACTGACGGGGAACTGAGACTTTGTGGCAGACTAGTAATAAGAGGGAATCCGATGGCCGAGGGCTCATTACCAGGTCTGTTTCAAATGCCAGCACCTTCCGTGTTTGCCTTCAAACCACACCAAAACACCTAAATCACCGTAGCAAACACAGATAGAAAGAGACAGAAAGGTTAAAAGTATACTCATAATCTCCTGCTTTTTCTCCCCTCCTAAACGTGTTTGAGAGCAATATTGTTTCGTAAAAACAATATGACCCCATTTCTAAAGCAATATTCATGCTAAGCTAGTCAGCTGTTAAATATACCCAGCAGTTTGCATTATGATGAAGCTGAGCCAGAATTTCAATTATTTTCTGGACACATTTAAAATTATAATACTTTACTGGGTTAGTGTTATAGTTCATCCGAATTACTCACAAACTATCATATCAATCTCTTGCAACTGCTAACGCCTTACGGATCTGTGGAGTTAAGCGAGATAAGAGACTGGCCAGGGTAACGACCTTCATGCCCATGTTGTGTTTTAAGGGGTACATGTCTTGGAGAGTGTAGATGGTGAATAGGCAAAAGCTAGCTTTTGCTACCCATGCATGATATTTAGGCTAAAAAAAAGAAACAGGCGATACGGACCACTCTTCTTCCTATTTTCAGAAATATACCTGGCTCTCTGCAAAATATGTTCAGCAGTCCACTGCACCCTACCTCCCCACAGATGTTTTATCTTCTGCCAAATGACTCTTTACAGGTTAGTCCCTAAGTATCCAAAGTTGCCATTACTATGTTTCCCCTTCTCTGTGACCCTGATGCTCAACTTCCTTGCCTGTCCCTGGATGCTCAGCTTTCAGGGCTGCACCTTGTTCCAGACCCGTGTGCAAGCCAACTTCATCAGCAGCCGGTCCCGTTAATCAGCAAGAATTTCTGAGCATTGCCACCAGCAGTTGCTAGAAATGTGCGTCTTCCTGTAGCAGGCACGCCACTCTGCCCCTGGTAATTAGCGGGACCTTTTCATGCCCTTCGCAAAGTCCACTTGCTAAATGGGTCTGAGTTCACTTATGATTGCAAGTCCAAAGGCTCTGTCACTTCGCCCTGTGTTCTGAGGGACACGGTATCACTTCAAAGCTGGGACCCTGGGAGCAGTGTGTCTTGGGCTCACTCTTTGAGTGCTGACTGCTATGCAATGAGGGCTGCCACACGGCCAGAGTCAGCAAGGGGGTCCGGAGAGCTGCTGCGAGACGTAGCTGGACGCAAACTTATGGGACAAGGGGAAAGCCCAACAGATAAACCCACTAGGAGAAGACTGTGTTAGAAGATTTCTTCCTTTTTTGGGTTGTCATTTCATTGACAAAGTGAAGTGTATAGGAAAGTAAGAACTGTATCTACTTCTGTTTCATGTTTCACATTTAATATCTAGAAGAATAGCACTATCCAACGGTATAGGCACCATCCACCTGTGGCTATGTAAATGTAAATTTGAATCAATTAAGATAAACATTTATCGCTCTGGCCAAATAGCTTGGTTGGTTAGAGCAGTGGTCCCCAACCCCTGGGCCACGGACCGTTAACAGTCCATGGGCAATTTGGTACCGATCCGCAGAGAAAGAATAAATAACTTACATTATTTTCGTTTTATTTATATTTAAGTCTGAACGATATTTTATTTTTTAAAAAATGACCAGATTCCCTCTGTTACATCCGTCTAAGACTCACTCTTGACGCTTGTCTCGGTCACATGATACATTTATCCGTCCCACCCTAAAGGCTGGTCTGTGAAAATATTTTCTGACATTAAACCGGTCCGTGGCCCAAAAAAGGTTGGGGACCACTGGGTTAGAGCGTCATTCCGGAGAATAGAGGTTGCCGGTTCAGTCTCCGGTCAGGGCACATACAGGAGCAGATGTTCCTGTCTCTCTTTCCTGCTCTCTCCTGTCTTCTCTGTAAAAAAATAAAACGTTTAAAAAATTAGTTTAAAACAATTAAAATGAAAGTTTATCTTTCTTCATTGGAACAAGCCACACTTTAAGTGCTCAGTAGCTACAGGAGGCTGGCTACATGTGGGACAGTTCAGACATCTAGCATTTCTATCATCGCAGAAAGGTCTATTCAGCAGCACTGATCCGGAGATTTCCGTTAGTCTAAAGCGTCTTTACGGCTGCGTTACCTCTCTCCCTGTTTGTCCATCAGGTATCATACGGTGCATGGCACCATTTCCCAGAGTCAGAGTGGGGGCCACTGGTAGCACGCAAGATACTTTAACATGAATGAGCTTTTTATTTTTTTTACTTCTAAATGTTACATACATAGTTATTTTAGGGTGACTTTCAAAATATATGACAAGAATTATGCTGTGTGAAAAAAAGCCAGTCTCAAAAGCTTGCCTATTCAAAAGCTTACCCACTCCATTTATACAACATTCTTCTATTGGCAAAACTGGAGGTTTGCGAGGGGAGAGAGCGAGGGAAGTGATTGTGGTTGGGAAGAGTTCACGGGGTCCCTGGGATGGAACTCTTTTGTACTCCGAGAGGAGTGGGGGTCTCATGAATGGGTTACAGTTGCACACACAAAAGCGTCAGGGAGCCAGAGAAATCTGAATAGGTCGAGGGTCTCCATGTCAATGCTGTGGCTAACAGTGCCCGCTAGTCAAACATGATGTTATCGTGGGGTCCTGGGCAAGAGGACCTGTGTGATTTCTTATAACTACATGTGAATCTACAATTATCTCAAAAGAAAAAGTTTAAAAATAATGTATGACTAGTATATCAAATCCAAACTATTGGAATATCATTTCCAAGAAGTTAAAGAAACAAATGCTATGGTAACTCATTATTCAAGGAAAAGAAAAATAATTAGAACAGTAAAATGAATGTGAATGTGAAAATAAATTATGGGGGTGGAAATTTGGAAAACTCTTACATTGTCATAAAGAAACTCTGACCTTGTCACTAAGAAAACAGGCTCTGGAATGAGAGAAAGTCGGTATTAAATCGTACTGACTCACTGTGTGACCTTGGGCAAGTTACTTAACTTCTCTGTGCCTCAGTTTTCTAGTCTACAGAACGAGAATAATAAGAGTACTGTTCTCACAGTGTTGTTTTGAAGCTATGATGTGAGACCATATGTAAAGTACTAGTATGTTGGGCAGGCCACACTAAAAACTTACTACATGACTGTTACCGTTGGATATGTGCACCTTGTTCCAAAAAACCGGAGATGATTAATTATTCATGGGATTGCTTAAATCAGGGTTGGCAAACTGTTTCTGTAAAGGGCCAGAGGGTAAATAGTTTTGTCTCTGCAAGCCATATGTTTTCTGTCATAACTGCTCAACTCCGCCATTGTGACATAGAAGCGGCCATAAGGAAATAAATAGATATGGCTGTGTTCCAGCGCGACTTTATGTACAAAAACAGGGGGTGGGTCAGCCCTGGCTGTGGACCACAGATTGCCCATCCCTGGCCTGGCTAAGTCATCGGGACAGTGAGAGGCTGCTGAGGCAGACCTGCTCCTCTTCTCCCTCCCTCTGTGTCCTCACCCCCCTCCTACCATGCTCAGGGACCATTCCTTTACTAAGCCAACCAGAGGTCAAGTCAAAATACGCTTGTTAATTGTCCTGCAGTGTGTACTTCGATTGATGGGAGCCCATCACGGGTCCCCTGGGTCTTGTACATAGTAGGCTCTCAATAAATATTGAGTGATTGATTGATTGACCCATTAACAAAGCGAGCGGAGTCCTGACAAAGGTTAACGGCGATTGGAAGGCCAGGGCTCCCCAGGTGACCGCACCCTAAGTGCTGAGAAATGCTAACAGTCACGCAGGCCTCGCAAGGACCCAACGCGGTGGACGCGGCAGCGCGTTTTCTTAGCTATCGTGTCACTTAACCCTTCAGATCTTCACAGTGCCACTCTGGCGAGTATTTGAAGTTTGTTTTACAGCTAAGGAAACTGAAACGCAGAGAAACCAAGTAGGTTCCCTAAAGTTGGACGGCTTACTCATTGGTCGAGCTGAGACTTTTCCCACCTGTCCCAATGCCCAATTGTCAGTCCCTTTCCATGATGTCACAACTGCTGCTACAGACATTGTAACAAATGGAGAAGTGGCCTGGGTGCTGCCCGAGCCAGACTGCAGCACAAACTCTCAGTTATAAAAGGGGAGAGGGGAGAGGTTTAAGTACACTCAACTGCATGTTGTTTGGAATGTAAGTGAAAATTTTATTACAGCAGTAGTTAGGATATAATCCCATTGATATCAAAGTGTATGTCATAGTATAAAATTACAATATGTAATAAAGGATACGTATGACATAAAGACTAAATACGCATACATATATACACATGCACATGCAGTAAATCTTGAAAAGGACGCACACTGGGAGTCTGGGATAGATGGCTTGCAGGCTGGATGGAACATCTTGACCTCTTTGGTTGGCCAGCAAAGTGTTAATAAATTTCAATGGGTTGCCCTCGAACGAGACAAGTGCTCTTTAATTTATTACAGTTTCCATTACTCCTAAATGGCTTTCCAGTTCTACCTGTCTAATTTTTGAACAACCCATGTGTTTTTCTTTAAACCGGGAATGACTTTCTACTGGGGACGCCTTAGGGCGGGGGCAGGTGTGATCCACTGCCCCTCTGTCCCCAGCAGCCAAGCCTGGCCTGAGAAGGCTGTACCAGCTGGCCATTGCTTCCCCTCCCCCTCCCAAGACCCAGCTCCCTTCTTCACTCGAAACTTCCCAGATTGTCTCTGCAGCTCCGCTTCTCTGACTCTTCCTCCTAACTTGCTGGCTCAGAAGAAAAAATAAATTTCTTCTAACCAGCTGACATCCCCATCTGCTTTGGCAAGCTCCCCTCCCGATCTCTCCCTCTCTCTCTCTCTCTCTCTCTCTCTCTCTCTCTCTCTCTCTCTCTCTCATTTCATTTACTTGACCTGCAGTAGTTCCCTTCCTCTCCGACACAGGCTTACACATCTCCCTCTAAAGGCAAACAAACGAAACCACCAAACAAACAGCTGGCCCTGCCTGAGCCTTCCCCGGGGCCGCTGCCCCCTCCAGCTGCCTGGTGGCCCTTCCCTTATCTTGAACCTTCAAACGCCCCTCTCTCCCTCCCCCAAGTCACCTCTTACTTTCTTGCAGGGGAGAGGCAAGAGGTTTACATGCTGGCCCTACAGGCAAACACACACACACACACACACACACACACACACACTCCCAGCTTAACTGCGAATAAGCCTGGCGGCCCTGGGAGCTTTGGTGACAGGCCTGTGGTTTGGGTCTCAGATTTGCCATCCTAAGCAATATCCCTTTATCTGTAAAGAAGAATACAATGAGTCGTTTCCTTCCAGAGCTGCTACAAAGGTAAAATGAGACATTGCGTGCAAAGCACCTCTTACATGCCATGAGCTCAGTAAATAGCAGCTGTTGTTAACAAATGTATATATGAATATACATATATCATGTGCACAGATAATATATATCATACATATAAAATCTTGCCTTTTAATTAGAATAGTCTGTGGTCAGCAACCATGTCAAATCCTCACTGCCTTTTCCAAAGGACTTAGCACTGTGAGCTCCGCTTAGAAGCTCCTCAGTACACGCGTGTGAAACCAGGGGCGGGTGAGAAGTTAGGGCATCAGAGTAATAAGGCCGTTGTTATTTTAATAAAGTTCAGGTGTTCAAGTGGCTTATTTAGGGCAAGGTTTCTCATTCTCAGCAGTCCTGCCAAATGACGTCAGATAATTCTCTATTGGGGGCCGTCTTGTGCATTGTCAGATGGTTAGCAGCTCCCCTGGCCTGTACCCACCAGATGCCAGGAGCCCCCAACATTTGCATCCCACCCAGGGGGACAGAATGCCCCCCCAGGGAGGCAGAGTCGCCCCTTGAGAACTTCTGGTCCAGAGGTGCCTGACAACTCCTGCTCCTCTGAACTGGAGTCAAACAGCAGGGTCGTCGTGCAGGGATCTGAAGCTACAGGCGGCGGAAGAGCCAGGTGAGGTTTGTGGTCTCACGGAAATCACGGTTTCAAAAATGCAATTTGCTTTTATATGCACAATTTTTTGACTGAGAAGGGCTGATCTCACACTGGCTTATAGAATAGAATTTTGCAAGCTCCAGGTCTATCTCTGTAAATCTTCCAGAAGAGAAAGCCCATCACCCAGCATCCTGAGTCTCACCAGATAATAATATATGTATGAGGTCCGGGGTAACCCACGCACTCCTAGGAAATACTTCAAAGTTCTTTTATAACATCAAAACAAACAAGGGTCAGTGGGTCTTCCTGGCAGCCTCTGTATATTTATAATTACATTTTGTATAAACATATTTGGTGACCGTAGAAAGACTTCGTGGGCACACAATGGCAAGCGTTCTTCAAAACTGTCTTTAATTATTCATTTGGCTGTGTGATATTTTATGTTTCTTTTCATAAATGTTAATCTTTATTATCACCTTACTAAGAGGGGGACGGAAACACACACACACTGTAATACCTGTTATTAAATGACCTATCAGAGTGACATGGATAAATGTTCGGAGCGATTTAATTGTTTTCTATCTGCAGTTTTATACAGTTTCTATCAAACTGAAGGGTAATTTTTTTTTAGTAGCTGCTTATTTTAAATGTACAAAACCCTTGTGTGTAATTCCATTAGCTGCCCTACAGCATTGCAATCTACAGTTTCCCTGAGGCTGTTGTGAAAAATTGATGAAATCCTTGCTTTTGTGGCTTCCTCTGATACACTAAACATTTGTCTGATGTTAGTTGAACTTGAATGGATCTGTTCAGAGCTATATCAGTAGTGACTTCAAAGGGAGTAAGGCTGGTACAGTGTTTTTTTCTCATTTTTCCTCCTTCCCTTCTTCTATTTTTTTTCCTCTTTCTTTTTCTGACAAACTAAAGTTTCAAAGCTTCGCCATGCGATACTTTATAAAAAACAAAGTTCATAGCGAACGGTCCCAAGTACCTCGCTGATCTTTATAATTCTAAATGATTGTGTGTTTTTATTTCTGCGTCTGATCAGTTGCTTGTCTCACTTTCGCTATTTTGATATAGAGGTGCACACACACACTCACACTCACAGATAGAAGGGAAAGAGAATACAAAACAATAAACTTGATCGTGTAAAGTTTGACTCAGAATTCTGTGCCTCTGGAAGCTGCCACTTAGGACTCGCCTCCCGACATCAGTGAAGGAGCACCATGGACGAGGAAAAAAATGACCTGTCATTGACTTTCTCCAGCTAAAGCTGTTTGCATTGAACTTCACAAACTTCAGGACTGGAGCTCATATTTATCCCTGTGTTTTCTGGTCCAGTTGTGAATTATAAGTGCCAAGGTTTATTATTTCCTGAACTGATGTAATAATCTTTTAGGACCCGTGAGTGGTAAAATTGTCTCTCAAGCAGGATTTTGCCCGCTGTGGACATTCTAAGCCTGGGATTCCTTGGTCGCGGGGCCATCCTTTGCATCATAGAATGCTTTGCAGTATTTCTGGCCTCTGCCAGATGCCAGCAGCAATCCCTCCCTACTTATGACAACTAAAATGTCTCTAGATATTGTCACATGCCCCTTAGGGGGGGACAAAATTGTCCCCCATTCTGACTCAACTGCCAGGATAACCACAGAGGATTTTCCAGATGGGTATCTCACCAGCTCAGTCTTCAGATTGATTTTCTAGGACAGTTTTGACCCATGCTTGGGGGTCCAGGCAGTATTTGGACCTCTGCTATTTGAGTTCCCTCTGGAAACAGGAAGCAGGGCACTGGCTTACTGTCTGGAAAATGAAAACCTTCAGAAACTGACCCGAGGGCCTGACACTGGGCTGGGTGGCATTGGTCTGGGAAGCCGCATTGGTCTGCGGAAGCTCAGGAGATCATAAGAGTGACTCCCGAAGAGACTTCAGTCAGTGCTCCCCCATTGGCCCACCCCACAGAGACACAGCCTACCCAGGAAGTCACCTTTGCCCTGGATCACGCAGCACAACTTTACGAACAGAAACTCCAGTGGCGCTGCCTTGCCATTGGCCTCTTGCTTAAAATCAGCCATATGTTTTTATATCCACAGCTCACTCTTTGTTATAACTCATTCAAAAACAGATCATTTATCATGTATCTGACCAATCAATTGTGAGATTATACTTCATTAATGTCTCACCTGCAAACTCTAATCTCCACGAGGTTAGAACACGTGGATCTTGTTCACTGCCCAGTGCACACTGAGTAGGTGCTCGGCTTTCCACGCGTTATAACTATTTAACTCCGGGGCTAGACGCGCCTTCGCCACCATCCACGTCCCTCCATGGGAGCCACGGTCTCTTCCCCACCTTTTGTCCTGACAATCTGGAAGAAAACAAAGGCGGTGGGAGCGACAACATAGAGACAGAACAAAATGAAAGAAACCCCAGTCTCTCTCCTTCTGTCCCCCCGCCTGTCCCAGAGTCAACCCTCCAAGAATGAACATGGCCGCTCATTTCCTTTTCTCTTTCTGTCAGTTACAGTTGGTATGCAATATTATTTTATATTAGATTCAGGTGGACAGCATAGTGGTCAGACGTTTATACAATTTGCAATGTGATCTTCCCAATAAGTCTGGTACCTACTTGGCACCATACACAGATATTACGGTATTATTGACTAGATTCCCTAAGCTGTACTCGGCATCCCTGTGACTATTTTGTAACTACCAATCTATACTTCTTAATCCCTTCTCCTTTTTCACCCAGCCTTGCTATACTCATTTGATTTTTCTATATCATTATTCATTGATGATAGTTCCCATACTATGCTCAAAGCAAACCTTGCATTCAATATAACCACTATCCCAGAAAGAAATTAATAGTATATAAAATTCAGTATTGTGATTGGATCACTTCCCCCAAAGCAAGGTACTTAATTTATTATTTGAGGAATAGTGGCTTTCTTTATTTCTCCTTTTTCCTCTCCCCCTCACTCAGAGCCCCCCAAATGTCCACGGACATGAGCAGAGCAGCTGCCGAGTGGTGGCTGTGTCTATATGAGGCACAAGAGGATCCCGTGGCCACAGCGGCGAGAAAGCACCTGTTTCCTCCGTGGAGTGGCACAGAGAACATGAATGGTGTGCCCACCTGCACAGGGACTCCCAACACAATGTAGACTCCCTGCCCTGTCTTCTGTAAACAGGCTGGAGGAGGGGAAAATCGATGTGGGCTAAATGAAAAAGAACAAAATCAATAAAAGAAAAGAACAAATATTTTCAAGCCCCTAACAAAGAGTCATGGAGATTAAAATTAAATTAACCATAGAGATTCAAGATAAAAAGTGGTTGTAAACGCCCTTAACCTCACGTCTCCTTCAAGTAGGGAGGAGCCGAACGGTCTGCCTGCTGTGCTTTCTTGAGAGAAGGAAGGTGTTTGTCAAAGCAGCAGCAACTTCACTCTGTCTCTGTTGTCAGTGTGGCTGGAGTTGGAGAAGCTTATTTTCTGCAAGTGCCTTCAGCCCAGACGTGTCTGCAGTCTATTTATGTTTGGCTAAAGCAAACGGAAGAAACAGTCGAGAGGATATCATTCATACGGTGTCGGGAGGGAGAAGACGGGCATTCTTGACATCCTGCATATACAAATCATTGAGTGTCTCCTTAACTAGCTGTACCTGTAAATCAGTCGGCGCGCCTCTTCAGGAAGAATCTGCAGTGAGGTGACTTGACATCGGCTGGCACCAGATGAACTGGATTATTGAAGAGCTGCTTTTGGGGGGGGGGGGTATGTACAAAGTCAACACTAGTATGTTGAGGTGGTCACACCAAGAGATGGCCCTGGAAGCCACCAAACCCAGGCCTTGGAGAGTATTTAAGCGCTGAAGGGTGGGTGCTCGTTAGTGTTTGCAGGGAGGCGGGAAACATGGCCGGGGCAGAGTGCACGGGAGAAGCAGTCATCAGTGGGAGGGGCATGATCTCGACTCCCGTGCTGAGTCAGTCAACACATGTTTACTGAGCACTTAGCCGGGCATAGGTTCCTTCTCCTGGTCTTTAAGAAGTTTCCTACTGCCTAAGGATGCCGACAGCACCCTTCCTCACTACTGACTGGATCGTCAGTCCCCATAAGAAAATGCAGAAAAACACAGCGTCGCTCACTATCCGTCGCTCACCTGTCAGCGAAGGCAGAGAAAGCAGTACAATCTGCAAGTTCTACTGGATGTTTCTGAGTTTTATAACCACAAGTGGTGAATCCCTGAGAATCGGTACTAGAGGCCAAACCAAAAAAAAAAAAAAAGTTATTGAGCCCATACTGATACTGATCGATTTCTTTGACTTTCTTCCCAGAAAACTAAGACAGTCTTAGAACTCTCTCTCTCTCTAATATTCCTCTGGACCCTCATCTCCAATAATTCATACATTTTTTTAAATTTAGTCATCCAGTATTCATTGAGCTTACTACCTGCCAGGCCCTGGGGAAACAGGGACCCCCACATAGCTAAAACTGAGTTCCAAGCAGCGTACAGTCAGGGGAGAAAGGCAAACAATAATTACAACAGGGTCACATTTCCTAACCAAAAGTCTCCACTATTAAATATTTCTTCAAAAAGTTAGATATATAGCAGAGAATTCCCAATCGTGAAGAATTTTAATGTTGTTATAAATACTGAAGTAGCCAGATACTCTGTAATAATCATAGTGATAATAGTAGCACAGTAACTTATTAAGCAGTTTTCTATGTGCCAAGTGCTGTGCAAAGCACTTTTACCTTTTTTAGCCATTCAACAATGACCAGATTTAATCTAAGAGGCCATTCAGTACACAGAACTACATCTATTTTGTCCTAAGAAAGAAAAAAATGCTTATAATTAAGCCATGACACATTGTTCTCTTCCTATCACTTAGAATTTCTGTTTAATACTTACTGACTCTTTTAGACTTATTTTAAAAAGAACTTTTTAATCTAACACTCTTATGTTTATATAAAAAGGAAAAGATAAGCAAAATAAATTGGTGAAGGCATTCCTGAAATAGCTTCCAACTGCCATTTTAAGACACCATTGATTGTAAGATGAACCCTAATTTTCTAAAATATAAAAGAAAGGTCTTGGAATCAATAAAATGCTATTTGTAAAGTGTGTATGTTAGGCTCCAGGCTCTCTGAAAATATGCTGAAGGTACAGCAATGCACATGACACCAAGTCCCAAACCTCATGGAGCCTAGGTGGCGGGTCTGGAATTGAACAATTACACGTACACTTGTCTAACTGTAGTTTTGGTGGAAACTGCAAGAAAAAAATCTCGTAAGATTGGGAAAGAGGGGAGCCCTACCTCTGGGGGGACAGAAAAGATCCTCCATGGATCTTTATGCTAAAACTGGAAAATTGAATAGGGGGCAGGAAATGCATTCAAGAAAGAGATCTGTAGCATTTTCTCATTAAATCCTCGCCGGGGCTCCTGAGTCAGTGCTATATATATGATTGCCCCCATTTTGCAGATGAAAAAACTGAGAGTTGGGGCATTTTAGTCACTTGCCCAAGAACACATGGCTAACACGTGTTAGAGCTGCAATCTTTCTCATCTCAAACAATAATTGATCTACTACAGTGGTAGTCAACCTGATCCCTACCGCCCACTAGGGGGCGTTCCAGCTTTCATGGTGGGTGGTAGCAGAGCAACCAAAGTATGAATAAAAAGATAGATTTAAATGTAGTAAGTTGTTTTATAAAGATTTATTCTGCCAAACTTAGCGAAAATCCGACATAAAGTACTTGGTAAGTAAATATTATTACCTGCTTTAACTTGCTGTAACTCTGCTTTATAAATTTTATAAAGTAAAGTTACTTTCCTACTTTATAAATCACCATTACTGTGGAACGGGTGGGCGGTTAGAAAATTTTACTACTAACAGAGATACAAAAGTGGGCGGTAGGTATAAAAAGGTTGACTACCCCTGATCTACTAATTCAAAGAGGCAAACTCAGTTCTTTTTTTAAATAAATTTACTGGGGTACAGGTTTCAGGTGTACAACTCAACCAAACATCATCTGCACACTGCATCATACGCCCATTGCCCCAAGCAAAGTCTCTTTCCGTCCCCCTTCCCCCCCCCACTTTGCCCCTCTACCTACCCCCCAACCCAGGGGTCGGGAAACTTTTTGGCTGAGAGAGCCGTGAACGCCACATATTTTAAAATGTAATTCCATGAGAGCCATACAACAACCTGTGTACATTACACATTATCCAATAAAAGTTTGGTGTTGTCCCGGAGGACAGCTGTGGTTGGCTCCAGCCACCCACAACCATGAACATGAGTGGTAGGAAATGAATGGATTGTAATACATGAGAATGTTTTATATTTTTAACGTTATTATTATTTTTATTAAAGATTTCTCTGTGAGCCAGATGCAGCCATCAAAAGAGCCACATCTGGCTCACGAGCCATAGGTTCCCGACTCCTGCCCCAACCTCTTTCCTTCTGGCTATCACCACACTGTTGTCTGTGTCTGTGTGGGGTGTGTGTGTGTGTCTGTGTCTATGTGGGGTGTGTGTGTGTGTCTGTGTGGGGTGTGTGTGTGTGTCTGTGTCTATGTGGGGTGTGTATGTGTCTATGTGGGGTGTGTATGTGTCTATGTGGGGGGTGTCTGTGTCTATGTGGGGTGTGTGTGTGTCTGTGTCTATGTGGGGTGTGTCTGTGTCTATGTGGGGGGGTGTCTGTGTCTATGTGGGGTGTGTGTGTGTGTCTGTGTCTATGTGGGAGGGTGTCTGTGTCTATGTGGGGTGTGTGTGTGTGTCTGTGTCTATGTGGGAGGGTGTCTGTGTCTATGTGGGGTGTGTGTGTGTGTCTGTGTCTATGTGGGAGGGTGTCTGTGTCTATGTGGGGTGTGTGTGTGTGTCTGTGTCTATGTGGGAGGGTGTCTGTGTCTATGTGGGGTGTGTGTGTGTGTCTGTGTCTATGTGGGGTGTGTATGTGTCTATGTGGGAGGGTGTCTGTGTCTATGTGGGGTGTGTATGTGTCTATGTGGGAGGGTGTCTGTGTCTATGTGGGGTGTGTGTGTGTGTCTGTGTCTATGTGGGATGTGTGTGTGTGTTTGCTTAATCCCTTCACCTTATTCCATCCAGTCCCCCAGCCCCCTCCCATCCTGCCGCATTACAGAGAAAGTGCGGAGGGACCGCCAGGCAGGAAGAGGCCCTTCGGTATGAATCCAGATGTTAGTAGATAGTTTCAACGAACAAAGAAGAGTTTACATCACAGAACCCCTGTGTCTTAGAACCAGGAGGTGCAGTATCTTAGGACCGGAGACATGGGAGGATGCAATAAAGAACAGGCTTTGGAACTTTCTTCCCAGCAGTTAACGAATTTTTAAATGCCTGGCTTAAGTAGGAAGAATATTTCATAACCCTAACTGAGTATCATTTATAGCTCAGGGCTATATGATTATCAGCCCAACCTAGCTGAAAGCATGGACCCATTAAGTTTTTTTTTTTTCAACTAAGAGGCGTCTCTACCTTTACAGTGAGTGTTTCTGCTCATGAATTTACTCCTAGTATTGGAACCAAAGTGGATTTTTAAAAGGTTAGTGTATTCAGCAAATGTTGGAAGTCTGAGAAGCATAACTAGTTTCTAGGAACCACTGTTTATCAGTAGGGTGCAGGTGCAAACCCACAGCAACCTTAGAAGGCTTCTGGCAAGTAGATGAGTTCTGCCCACATTATAGAGTTAAATGTGTACAAGGGTATTTATCTACCCACTGATGCACTCAGTGAATCCTGATTGAACACTACTGTGTGGCATGTGCTAGTCTAGATGCCTGTACTACAGCTTCGAGTCACCCAAAGGTCCCTCCTCTCCTGGAGCCTACAAACTAACAAAGAAGAGTCAATATAAGTAGTAGGCATAATAAAGAAGTCGAGTTTATACCGAGTTAGGAGGTCAGAAAAAGAAAAGGTGGGGCAGGATAGGAGAATTGGGAGTCCCAAGAGAGTGGGGAGGGAGACAGCTGCAATTTGAAGTAAAATGATCAGAACAAACTTCACGAGGAAATGATATTTAAGCACAGACTTGATGGAGGGTGAGGAAGAGCACAGAGGGAACAGCCAGAGTGAAGACCTACGATGGAACCATCCTGGTTCACTGGAGACATAGCAGTTGTGGCAGAGCAGAAAACCTAGGGAGAGAGGAATGGGACAGCGATGTCGAGCTAATGTTCCTAGAAAAAAATCTCAAGGCCATGGGGGAGAGGTTGGCTTTTTTCTGCTGAGCGAGCTGAATTTCCCTTGTTGGGGGTTGAGCACGGAGGTGATGTGAGTGTGATCTCTCTCTCTCTCTCTCTCTCTCTCTCTCTCTCTCTCTCTCTCTCATTCTGACTGCTAAGAATGCCCAGAATTGACTGCACGCAACAACAATAAGTTGATATCCGGAGGAATCAGGGGGCACAAGAGGAGGGAAGAGCGACACCACTGTTCACGTCCAGTGTCGTAGGGTTGCTTTTTGTAACTTACCCTCTTGTTGCAGAATGCTGAAGTGGAAGGTGCCTGGGCCTTGGGTCTGTGGCCTTGGTTTTATGTCCTGCCCCTGCCAGTTTCTACCAAAGAACCCCTTCTATCACTTCTACTGGCCTCGAATTCCTCACCTCCAAGATGGAGGTTAGCATGCCTAGCTCTTAGGATTATTCCCAAAATAAATGCATGCCAAATGTTTTGCACTACGTCAGGCACACAGTAACTGGGCAAAGAAGTTCAAAGGAGGCTCTTCCTTTATATCTATGAGATTCATAAAATGCTAATTCCATAGCCTGGAAGATTTGTAGATTTACCATCTTTTTTTTTAAGTTAGTTTGCTTGAGTAATTAATTCAACGTGAAAATTTTGTTGGTGAGGCGCCCAGGATTTTAGTAACTGAGTGAGTTGAACATGAAAGGTCTTTAGGATGAAAGATAAAATAAAGTCTTCTGTTACAACTCATATTTCTGTAAAGCAGATCAGCTCATTCCTGACTGGTAAATCGGTCAATGATATGAATAATGAGGACATCACATCGATTCACATGAGATTATTTTTCTCCACATGGTATAGTTTAGCGTCACTAAGTAACAGCAGCCAAAATATGAACTTCACGAGCACAGGTGAATAAAGGAAACCACGGAGAGGGCGCTCATTTCGTAGCGGACCGTCAAGTTCTTGCCTTCTTTCCAGCTCAGGTGGTCAGCCTTGGAAGTCTCATTGTCACCTCTCTTTAAATTCTGTAACTCCAGTTTCCCCACTCCCTAAACTCCTTTCTACCCAACTCCCATTGCTTCTTTTTTTTTTTTTTTTTTTTTTTTTTTTTTCATTTTTCTGAAGCTGGAAACAGGGAGAGACAGTCAGACAGACTCCCGCATGCGCCCGACCGGGATCCACCCGGCACGCCCACCAGGGGCGACGCTCTGCCCACCAGGGGGCGATGCTCTGCCCATCCTGGGCGTCGCCATGTTGCGACCAGAGCCACTCTAGCGCCTGGGGCAGAGGCCAAGGAGCCATCCCCAGCGCCCGGGCCATCTTTGCTCCAATGGAGCCTTGGCTGCGGGAGGGGAAGAGAGAGACAGAGAGGGAAAGCGCGGTGGAGGGGTGGAGAAGCAAATGGGCGCTTCTCCTATGTGCCCTGGCCAGGAATCGAACCCGGGTCCTCCGCACGCTAGGCCGACGCTCTACCGCTGAGCCAACCGGCCAGGGCCCATTGCTTCTTTATATATAAGGCAAAGTCCTTTATTTGCTGTAGCACACCTTTATTTATTATGAATTTAACAAGTGATTTAACAAGTGGTTTTAACGGGACCGGTATATTTATGACATTCTTTTTTTTTTATTATATTGGTTATGCTCTGGCTACTTATTTGCTTGGGTTTGAAGTCATCAGCCCTAACCTAATTTTTCCTGTAAGCACTATAATTTTAATGCAAGCTTTTGTAAAACACAAGGTTGGTCTAGGAACGTATATAACAGGAACACACCTGCACTGCGCGTGCCAGAACGTAGCCATTAGTGTGAACGAGAATCCACAGGCACCAGAGGACACTGGCTCTGGAGCCTCCTGAGCTCACTTCAAAGCCAGAGACTACCTATATCTGAGCATGTGACCTTAGGGAAGTTGTTTAACCTCGGAACCTAAGATTCCTCCACCTTTACAAGTGGAACTAGTAATACCACCACCCGCTATTGGACTGTTGCGAGGCTACAATGAAGCAACACGCAGAAAGCACGTACTACATGGTAGCTATTAGAAGGTTGCATGCACAGAAGCTGCTTAGAAACAAACCGGGTTCTGATGAAGTGGTTTTAGAATAAGTCATCTTCATAGCAAAGTGAGGTCGGATGGTAGTCTTCAAAATCAATGCCTCAAACTGATTGCAGCAGAACCATTTTTGTGCATGTGGAGCCCAGCTTAACTCTGAGCGCCACACATCTGAGCGGTGGGAGAACCCTCCAGACCACAGAGAGAAGAAACTTTCCCTCTGGGCTTGACTCCCTACAGCTGGACGCCTGCCTCTGACCCACTTGCTGTGTTCAAGATGATGTTGACGGACGTGTGTGTTTGGGTTCCTTTTCTCTACGTATGAAAAAGACAGCCGAGGAGGAGATAATGCTCCCACGGCTGGAAAGATGAGATCATTTGTAAGTGGCTTGTTAAGGCGCACACACATCATTTTCCTGATCAGCGGTAGTGAGGCTGCATCCGGGAGCTGATGTGATTCATCATGTTATTTTATATTTAGGGGCTTTTTGAAAATGCTGTTATTTACTCAACTGACTGTGTATATAGACTATTTAAAGCAGATTTTTGACCCAGTAGACTGTACCAGCCCCATCTATTGTCTCAATGAGCATGTGGGGACTCTTAAATATGCAGATTAGTGACACAATAGACAATGAGCCCTGGAAACATGTTCTAGATGGGTACAGTCAAGCCACTGGGAGCATTTTTAAGGCAGAACCACACATACATATAGCCAGGCTCCTAGGGAAAATGTCCCGTTGGATGGAGGGGACTCTGGCTTTGGAGGGGAACTTTTGGCTTCTATAAATAGGGTGATCTTATTAGCATTGCTTTATGGTCTATCTGTGAAATGTTAAACTACCCTCTCCTGAATGCCAAGCAACGCCACCAAGAGCTTAAGCTTGTTTTATTCTAACATGCAACAAAGTCATTCTGTTAGAGTTAGTACAGTTGCATTCTTTGATTTAAAGTATGAATCAAGCACCATCTATTAGACAATGAGGTCTTTGTTTGCAAGCAACAAATATTATCTCTGGCTAACTTGAGTCAAGCAAGAAATGTATTAGAAAGAGTATGGAGTAGCTCACCAAAACAGAAGAGCCCATAGCCTTCTCTTATTGATCAAGGGGGCAGAGTCAAAGGATGATCTCTTCATGTCGCTATTGTCAGGATGGTCCACCCCATCCTGAATTCAAATTCCATGAAGCAAGAATCTGATTGGCCAAGATGAGTTTGTATGTCCATCAAAAAGGAAAAGAAACAAGAAGGTTTTCAAGTTTTTGTTTTACCTCTTTTCCCTTTAAACAAAATATTAGGTATTTAAACGCACAGACGCTCTCTGGATCATTCTTGTTAGAAAATAGTCCACATGAACTGCAGTCTCATTAAATTAATCTCCCAATGACCAGAATCGACGTCCTGCTGGCTCCTTCCCAATGTGCCTGGAAGGGGGAGGACTCATGCGCTCCAGACCTGAGCACGTTATTCTTACATCAGTCTCAAACTGACCTTGTTCCTTAAAAATTAAAATCGACTACACAGCCCACTTCAACATGAAGGGGCAGATGGTTATGAACTCCCCCAGATTGCAAAAGCTGAGAGGATGATTGGCAGAGTCGGGGCACCCCACCAAGATGGCCCACAGGGGGGAATGGCTGATGTTCTGACAAGAGCAGACAGTCGTCACCTGAAGAACTGTGCTTGGCACTGGGGGTGAAGCAGTGAATGAGACAGACAAGCCCCTGTACTCACTCATAGCTCAGGTTCAGATTGGAGAGAAAATTTTTCAATTCAGGGTCTCAACCTCAGCACCATTGGCTTTGGGCTGGACCGTTCTTTGTTGTGGGCGCTGTTCTGGGTGTTGTAGGTTGTTTAGCAACATCCCTGATTTCTACCTACTGTATGTCAGTAGCACTGGCGTCCCATATCCCCACTTGTAACAATCAGAATGTTTCCAGACATTGCCGAATGTCCCCTGGCGGCAAAATCACCCCCAGCCGAGCCATCAAGAATGTGTTTGGTATCCGCAGGTGTGAGAGGTGGGAGCCCACCTGTGTGTCTAAGTCAGTGTGCACTAGCGCCCTATTTGGATGAACATTGTTTCTGCTGTTCCATTTAAGCAAGATTCTGAAGTGCCATGTGCAAGTCCCTATGGAAAGTCATACAGTACAAAGCAGATAAGAGGAGAAGAGAGCATTTATGGAGTCCTTCATGTGTGCTAAAAACTCCAGGGACGGGGCACATGAAGATAAACACACCAATGTCCTCCTTGCTCTTAAAGCGCTTACCATCCAGTAGCAGTCCTATGTATGGAGCACAGAGAAAGGGAGGGTCTATTTTGAGGGTTTGGAGAAGGCCTTATGGAGGACATAGCCTATAAAATGGGCTCATAATTTGAAATAGCCAATGTGTAAGTAACAAGGAATTAGGTTCTTGCCTGGGCGCATTAATCCCAAACCTTACAGTATTGACTTTCTTATCATCATGGAGAATTATTGGACAGAATAGCAAAAGGCGATTACCTTATACTTTGGAAAAAAAAAAATTATAATATTTTTCCATTACAATTATTAGAAACTAACAAATGTACACACCACAGAATAAAACAATGCCTCATGCAAAGTGCATAGCAATGCTAATGTGCAAGTATTGATAAAAATGCATCTAATTTATATGGTAACAGCTATACCAAACTATAGTATAGAATCTACACAGACTAGTAGATAAGCCATGAAGCTCTCAGTTGCAAATAACCCACCCCTAGCTATCCTAAGCAGTAAAGGAGATTATGTGCTCATGAAATTTCAAAGTAGAAAGACATTCGAGCTTCAGGTAGACTTGGATCAAGGTTCTAGCTTCGACTTGTTGCAGTTTTCTGGGCTCTGTACTCCTGTGTATGTTCGCATGGTCTTTAGGCTGCCTTCCCACATGCTAGTACAATTGCTTCCAGCAGCTCATGAGATTATAGAATAGACTCACACATGAGAAGAGTATCTGTTGTCTTAGGTAAGACCTGAATCACCCAAGGAAGCCACTATGGCCAGATGATTGGCTTAGATAAGTCAGGGTCCACACACACACACACACACACACACACACACCTGGGTGGTACTGATCTCACGTACACGTAATAGATCGGGGAGCAACCACATTGTCTAATATTATGTAACCTGAAACACTGACGCTCTGTTCAGCTGTGCCCAAGAATTAGCAGATTGCATTTTTAAGTGTTTATAAGTAACAAAAAATTGACAAGACCTTGGAAAGACCACCAGTGTCCTCTTGAAACATTATCTTCAGGTATAACTGCTAATGGCCTTTATAGGTCCTAAGAATCATTCAGAAGTGTTAGAGGCCACGTGTAAGAAGATGCTTTTCCGATCATTCCGCCCTCACCTAATTACCCTCCTCCAGGTCAGGGGGATAGGGTTCTTCTTGGTGTCGTTGTTGTGATTCCTCCAGGAGAAGAAAAAGATCTCTTACAGCCAAAAACACATTAACTAACCAATTAGCTGAACACTGCCTTTTTTTTTTTAATTTTTAATAATTTTATTTTTTTAATGGGGCGACATCAATAAATCAGGATACATATATTCAAAGATAACATGTCCAGGTTATCTTGTCGTTCAATTATGTTGCATACCCATCACCCAAAGTCAGATTGTCCTCTGTCACCTTCTATCTAGTTTTCTTTGTGTCCCTCCCCCTCCCTCTTTCCCTCTCCCTCTCCCCTCTCCCCCCGTAACCACCACACTCTTATCAATGTCTCTTAGTCTCACTTTTATGTCCCACCTACGTATGGAATAATGCAGTTCGTTTTTTTCTGATTTACTTATTTCACTTCGTATAATGTTATCAAGATCCCACCATTTTGCTGTAAATGATCTGATGTCATTTCTTATGGCTGAGTAGTATTCCATAGTGTATATGTGCCACATCTTCTTTATCCAGTCATCTATTGATGGGCTTTTTGGTTGTTTCCATGTCCTGGCCACTGTGAACAATGCTGCAATGAACACGGGGCTGCATGTGAACACTGCCTTTTTTTGTTACTAACATGTATTACTATTTTTTAAGAGAATTCAACTTTCATGAGAGTGGTTTGGGAGCTGGCTGAGAACAAAATTTTTAAAAGGAGAGGAAAATACATAAAACAGAGAGAAAGGCCAGAAAGAATATCAAGGACAAGACAGTGGATGTCTTATGAGCCATCTGTCAGTGCTCACTATGGAAGGGTATTAGGCCATCAGATAGCTTGTCACTCCCCTGTCCTCTCCTGGGACATAGCCAACGTGGTACTCTTTGGAGGGGAGGGGACGCTGATACAGTGACCTCAAGACTTTTCCTGTTTACCCACATCCTTTACAGATAGGGACAGAGAGAAGATGACAGGGCTTGGAAAGACCATTCTTAAAGTAGCCTTAACCTAAAATCAAAGGGTCAAAGACCCTGGAGAATTTTCCATTAGATTATTCGAACTGTCGATTCAACAAGATCGAAGACCTCTGTAGCTCCCAGAACTTGGGCCATTTCCAAGAAGTGCTTCATCCAACTGTCCAGTGTGGGTTTGGCCTCAGATCAGGCTGGCTGTTTTATATAAGTTGCCTCATTTAAAAGCTAACCTAGTTAATTAAGAACTGAACTGGGTCAGGATTTATTTGACAGAGTTACCGGAGTTATTTAGAAATGCTAATCCCTTTCAGCAGGGCCTTTTTTGTTTGTTTGTGTCTTGTATAAAAACACTCAATCTGATAAGGGGGTTTAAGTGAATCCAGAAGGAATTGATAGAGAATAATGGTAGGAGCCTGATGGGGTTTCCCTCCCTCCTCAAACAGCACTTGAAAGAGTAAATACTAAAAATCCTGGGAATTCCAGCCCCATAATGTTGCTTGTCATGACCAGGGGCTTGTTCTGGTAACAATAACGTGAGGGGGGACATACATCAAGGGCTCACTGTTACCAGGCATTCCGGGCTCTTGCCAGTTATCTCAACTCTCGTAGCCATCTCTGAGGCAGGTACCATTCTCATCTCTAGTTTATCGAGGGAGCAACCACAGAGGTTTTTAGTTAGCGCAAGATGATGACAACGTAAGACCTGGCAAAGGTGGGACTGGAACTCAGGCAGGCTCGCGCCAGGCCTTGGGCTTTTCGATTGTGTGTTATTACACCTGTGAGAGTGATGGCGTCCTTCTCCATGCAGCCAACTGCTTCATCGACAGCTAGAGAAAAGATGAGCATCACCCTTCCTCGACACCGATTCCCAAAGCTGCAGCTGACCTTGACTTTGTTGACACTGGGGCTAAATAATTCTCTGTCGGCGGGGGGCCGTCCTGTGCATTGCAGGGTGTTTGGCAGCATCTGTGGCCTCTCTTCCCACCATCTGTCAATGGTACCCCTTCTCCAGTTGTAGCAACTGGAGATGACTCCAGATGATGCCAAATGTACCCTGGGACACAAATTCACTCCTGGTTGAGAACCACTGGGTTAGAGTGTGATGGCGACCCCATCGGCAGCCCAGACCGAGGTGGCATGGAAAAGGATGATAGCATGCAGAGTTCAGGTTTCTTTTAAAATAGCATTGACATCTCCACGTGATGACTTAGATATGAAGAGTGGGGAAAAGGGAAGAATCTAACATAGATTATAGAATCCAGCAGACCCACATTCAAGTCCCAATTCAGCTGTGTGTCTCGGGAGATGTAATTAACATCCTCTGCCATTCAATTTCATCATCCTATGTAAAGATGGCATTTGGACGACATACAGTGCTATTGTGGGGATCAGGTCGTGTTAAACGTCTAAAGAACTTAGCCCACCAGCTCTTACATATACATTTGCTCTCAACTGCTGTCAGCTAGTAGTACTTTTTAAAGTTGAGAAGAAGCTGCCTCGAAGCTGGGAGTTCCTGATCACTGAAGAGGCCAAGGGTATGTGCTGAACAGTTACTTAAGTGTTGGTAAAGGATGAAATCGGAAAGCTTGAGTGAAAAGTTCTTCCCAGTCCTTCAATGTGATCAGATTGTACCAGGGTGGAAACCCTGCTCCTCCCACCCAGGTGGGAGGGATGGAAGGGCTGTTAGGGGTTCTCTACCCCGTGGTCAGCTTAGCCGGACTCGTCACAACGATGTCATTGGTGGAGAAGCCACCATGAGGAAGAGTTGGGAAGTCCAGTGTCTGTGCTATTACTCAAATAATTGAAGACTACCAGGGCAAGGAAATCCTCCCCTGGCTGAGGACTTAACCAGAAGACACGAAAGGTCTTTTCACCTCGGACTTCTGTGACTCTCGAGACAGTAAAGACGTTACATCGGAGAAGCAAAGACCGGGTCATTTTCTGACAGCACCAGCGTAGCATCTCTGTGGGAACAGTGGTCTTTTTTCTCTCTCTCTTTCTTTCTTTCTTAATGTGAAGTGGTCACAGCCATGAACTCAGCAAAAGAAGCAGGTGAAAATTCATTCGTTCTTAGCTAATGCAGTTAGACGTTTTTGAGAAAAGGCAATGAGAAGTGGTCATTATCCATTATCTGCATGAGATATTTCAGAGAAAGAAGCAGCATTTGCCAGAGAGAGAGAGAGAGAGAGAGAGAGAAGATGTTTGACTTCAAGCCAGGCAAGAAAGAAACAAGATCACCTTCTAGCTCTGTGGGATGGCTGTGCTAATGATGTTGTTTCAAGTAAAATGGGAATATCTGTCTGAAAAAATATAAATGGTGCATCGGTTTCAGACACTTTATGAAGGTTGTTCTGGACAATAATTCACTGTCCCTTTTCTAAGGGGGGAACAAACCTGCAAACTTTCCAGTCTTGAAAGAACTGTATATGTGAGAGTGTGTTTATATATCCCTATTCAGGGAGACTGTATAGAAAATCAGTGGCACATTTTGCTGAAAATTGTTGCTCCCAGTTGAGGACTCAGAGACTGAAGCTCGTACCTTTGCTTGGAGAGTCTCTGTCCTGGGGAGCAGCTCCTTCTCCATTGCATTTCACACTGTTTTATCTCCCGTTTCTGCCGTATGTGTCTCAGGGTGAGGACAATAGAAGGGCAATGGTTTCTAAACTGGAACTACCAGCAAGCGTATGATGTGGCCCTCTTCTCACCTTCTTCATGCTTATTTTCTCACTCCACTCTTTAAAATTGTCACCAGAATATTGCTCAATAATAATGCATGCCAGACTGAAAGTCTAGGCAGCTGAGTACAAAGCATTTTTCTAGGAGACCTTCTGCTTTGAGCATTAGTCATCTCTCTCGGTGCAACACCCAAGGCCTCTAACAAAGATCTTCTCCCTTGGAGGGGGGGGGGGGTTACTTTATTTCTTGAACATTGCAGACTTTATCATTATGGGGAGTAACCTAATAACTCACTATTCGATGTTTGCACATCATTTCTATGGAAGTTCCCAGCACACATACCACAGGCTCCTTGTGAGAATAATTTAATCTTGAATAACAAACCCTGGACTTAAGGAAACGCGGTACTTATGCATGGCACAGACAAAGCTGGTTCGTCTCAAGGGCAAATATCACTGAAAAGTGGTTGGCTTGGAACAAGAGTTAAGGATAGCAAAGACTGCCCAGGTCAACTAATTCCAGCCTGCTGAGGGTTCAGGTGACAATCAGGGTGACAGGCCTAGGAAGTCAGGAGGTCGTCCTACAGTCTTGACATCTTACACGCTTAATCCTATTTGATCCTCGTGGTTATCCTGTAAATACTATTATCATGCTCACTTAATGGATCAGGAATCTTAGCCTCTGAAAGTTCCAGCAACTTTCAGCAGTAACAGGCAGATTCGAACCAAGGCCAGTCGGCCATCCTAGCTGTTCATGAACTGATCAGCCCTTGAACCTGTGACTTTTATTTCTCTCTTGCCCAGTGTCTCCCAGTACAATCTGGGAGCAACAGCGAAGCCACAGGCATTTTGTCTTTTGATCCCTGGAGAAGAAAGGGGCTGGAACTCTTAAAGTCTAATTCTGTTTTCACAAAGCTGGTACCCGCACACTCACACAAACCTAGGCAGGGAGAGGCCAATTGGCTAAATATCTTGTTACTAATGACAGTTTTGCCGTGTACAGCAGGGCTCCTCCGACTTCCTTGAGCTTATGCATCCCTCACGGATCTAGTTACGTGATTTGTAGTCCACAGACCTGGGGTGGGGCTGAGGATTCTGCATTTCTCACAAGTTCCCAGGTGACGCTGCCGCTGCCGGTCTAAGGACCACCCTTTGAGTCGTGAGGGGTTACCACAGACTTGCCCTTCCATTTCCTCCTTTGCCGTGACACAGCCCTGCAAGGTAGGCATCCTTGAGCTAGTCCCTGCTATTGGGATTGACAGATGCTAACCAAAGTCAAAGAGCTGATATGAGAAAGCACTAGAAAAGCATGCCCAGTCTTCAGGCTCTGCCTCCCGGTTCCCTCGGTTCAGGGTTTGCAGATAGATGAGCCCGAGACATATTTGATTTTATCCACATGGTTTGTCCAGACAAAATATCTGATGACCCTAGACCGGCCCCCTCCCCCACCGTGAGTAGCAGCTGTACTTTTTCAATGTGATCAAACTTTTTCGTTATCCACAGCCGCCTTGTGTCTCTCTAGCTGAGTGCCAGTGCCATTTAACGTTGCCGTTAAGGATTGTCTTTCTCCCCACCTGGCCAGCTCTGCCCATGGAAGTTACGTGCCTTCCTCCATAACGCATGGCCTTTTCCTCTCCAACGCCCGTTTCCAGCTTCTTCCTATAACTTATCTCTCCACCCTCCTTGACCTTTGGAAAACTGCTGAGATGGAAGTCTCAATGAAAAGCGACTAAACTACCTTGCACGTACTAGCTGCCTAATATTTCTTGGTTAAATAAATGAACAGATAAACCACAAAGGCATGACAGAGTGTTCACATCCCCTCACCTAAACTAGCTTAGTCCTTTTTTGCAGATGACCAAGATGTGGAAATAGAGCATGATTAGAAAATAGCAGAGTCCAAAGAGCTGGGGCGATGGCCCAGGAAAGTGCCCACCACAAGAGCACATTAAGTAATTGGACCTTTTATTTCCTACAGACCCCTCCGGTTATGTACCCACTGTACATGCAAAATGTTCCAATTAACGGAATGGTCTGCAGGAAATAATAAAAAAGACGTTGTTGTCCTTGGTGGCTTTCAGGAAGTTCTCCATCCGTCTCTGCACAGCATTTGCGGACTCGGGAGAAGGCTCCTGTCATTGTGCCCAGTGCATCTTCAGCATTCCTTTAGACAAAGGGCTCATCTGGTTCCTGCATTCAGACTGAGGCGGGAATAAGCCCCCCTCCCTCCACCTGTGTGTGCAAATCACACTCACATTAATGAGTTACATGTGATATGGCAGGGATAAAAATCTGTGTGCCATGAATTTTGTTTTTTCCAGTGGAAAATTTTCCTGTTTAGAAATGCGCATGAACTTCGACGATCTCTCTTCAGATTGCAGGGGGGCTGAGCCTTGGCTTGTGTATCTGGAGTCTCTGTAAAGCGATGTCTGTGCTCAGGGATGGTGCCAGGGGTCCCCACATCCCCTAGCCTTACCACCTCCTGAAACACAGAGCCGACAGGTCCCCCTCAACGTGGCCCTCCAATGGGCCCCACTCAGGGCCTGGCCACCGCTGAAGAGCAGCTCAGCCTCCTGGAACTAGATCCTCCATCTCTTTACTCAGCCTGCCAACAAGAGTGCCAATTAGTGCCAATAATAATAGACGTATTAACAGATTTCTAGACCACAGTCACCAAAACACTAGAGACTCCTGACAGGGAGACCTTCCTCCGTGTCATCATTTGGCGTACCTACTGGGTACGTGGCAAGAAACCCTTGCGATCCCCTCATTTACGTCTGCCCTGCACACTGCGAATCTCCCTGTGATTTTAAACTGTCATTTAGTGGGGTAGACTGGCGAAAATGATCCTGTCACCACCGGATATGTTTTTAAATGAGGCCTTGGTTGAATTCTGGTCCTAGTGTTTGAAAATCAGCCTTCTTGAGCTTTATGCACTTTGCCGGTTATACCTGTTCACTGCCACTTTAAAAACTGTCAGTGTTTTGACTGTAAACACCTTATACTGGATTTTCAAGGCAAACACAAACATGTGTGCCTAGCAGAATATCTCATATCTAACATCACGCCACCCCTGAATTATTTTGCACAATTTTATTTAAATTATCCTGATGAGACATTTTTGGAGTGATTGAGGTGATCATTCGAATTTTTCATTGTTTTCCTTTGTTTTCTTAACCTTTGAGATAGAGGTGATTTCTGAAATGTAAGCCTTTGTTTCTGAAATTTAAAAATTTGCAGCATATACATTTCGCCAATGCATTTCTCCTTGTTTTAAATCAAAAATTCAGGAGAAGACCACCCTGATATTTGTGTAGCGTGTATGCTGGAACAGCTAACGCCCTTCCCCCAGACGGAATTAATCCGTACTTGCAAAGTTCCCGTGTGCGAATCTGCTTTGCATCAAAGTCTGCTCACATTAAGAGTGTGTTTTCTGATGCAGTCTTACTGCTTGTTTGTAGTCTTCACACTCAGAAGTCTAAATGCACAGCCCAGGGACAGCTAGCAACAAGAAAGTTGGTGGCCGAGTTGTTCCGAAAAGATGATTGACAATTATTCCAGCTTTATCATTGAGAGAAGCTGATCCGAGTGGTTGTAATTCACACCTGATGTGTGTTGGGGTTGAGGCTTTACCCGCCGCAGGTGCCAGTTACACAGCTGAGAGGGAGAGCCGGAGTTTGCCACTGGAATAATCCCCTTTCATTGCATGATCTATTCACTCATTCACTCAGATAGTTTGTGGACTGCATCCCGTGCTGCAGTGTGCCCTCAGGGCTGGGAGAAGCAAGGTCTCCATCTTCGTGGGCACAGACATTCTGACTTTAGGGGAGGAGACCATCAAAACCAAGATCTCAGAGTATGCTATGCGCTATAGAGATGGCAGTAAGTCGGCTGATATGCTCTAGGATTGCACAGGATAGGGGCCATTTGAGCTGAAACCTGGCTAATGAAAAAGAAGCAACGGTAGCAGGGCCCAGAGGAAGAACTGCAGGCAGAGACATCCGCAGTCGCAAAGAGCCACCGTCAAGTGCGGGACTGGCCCGTGGGACAGGAGCGAGTAGGCTGCTGTGCGGTAGGCACTACGGCGGCACAGGGAGAGGCAAGGCCAAAGCCCGCACGCTCTTGTACGCCAGGCTCGGGGTTTGAATTCTATTCCAAGTGCGGCAGAAAGACATTGCAGGAGTTGAAACAGAGCAATGTCGCCACCTCGTACCTTTCACAAAGAATATTCTAGCCGTTCTCTGAGAAACAGACTGGAGTCGTTTAGCTACCCAAGTGAACAGTAACGGTGGACCGGTCAGAGCCGAGGGCCGGGAGTGGAACAGAAAGCATCTCTTGTGTCGGTCATTTACACACAGAGCTCTCGGGGTTTGCTCCTGAGTTAGCTGTCCTGGGAATGGAGAAACCCCCTGTGGCCAGTCGGTCCGTGGGAAGGGGCGAAGTGAGAAATGTTAGTTGGGATGAAAGATGTTTGAACTTCTACCCAGAATTGAGGAAGTTCTACAGACAACAGTCCTTTCTCATTGTGTCTCGGTGTAATTGTGATCGACTTCTTTTGCTAAATAAGTATTCGTAGGAGTAAACTTGCCACTCATCCACTTCACCAAGATTCACACATGAAGCTATCTTATTAAACAAATCACCGATAGAGAAAAAGACAGACACTCATTATACGCCCAGATCACCCCCATTCGGGCTGTCTTGCCTCTCGCCTCAGCTGCCGGTGGCAAACCAAATCACTTAAGTCAAGTGAGCAGTTTTAAATGTATAATATTAAAATGTGTTTTTAGAGACTCCTTGGACCCCTCAGCCATTGTTAGAATACACTGACTTCGACGGATGCTTTGGCACTTTTTTTTTATGAGGCTTTTCAGTGCGTTTCCTTATCGGGTGCATGAGATTTAGTCTGTTCTGCAGAAGAAAACAGACAAAAAGGGCCTCTCAGCACGAGTTACTCTTCTGTAAAGGTTATAGTAAACATGTCAATGCCTAATTAAGCAGAAAATTTTATCTGTATTGTGGGGGAGGTGTTTGCTGTCTCCGACTTTTCTTCTGGGGAATCCATTTAGAAGGACAAAGTAGATTGTGAAGTTGAGCTGGTCCGGGAAGCTCAGCTTCCAAATGTCAGTAATGAAAAAGAACACTTCTTTTCTTCTCGTACAAAGATTACCATTTTGGTTGGGCAGAGTGTGTGTGTGTGTGTGTGTGTGTGTGTGTGTGTGCGCGCGCGTGCATGCATATATCTTTAATCAAGACACATGCAAAATAACCTGAGTTACTTCCCAGCTTCCTACTAAGTGTCAGGTCACAACTAATATTGAAATGAAGAAAACTGAACAACACCCTTAACAAGTCATGATGACAGAAAGCCCTTTCTTTTCCCCTTAAATGTATTCACTTCTGTGTGTGTGTGTGTGTGTGTGTGTGTGTGTGTTTGTGCAGGTGTACACACGTTTTTCTTTGTGGCTGTGATTACATTCCCTATACGTGTGGTGACTGTACGTCGCAGCCTGGAACAGTAGTGTAGCTAATGTGTGTCGTACCAAAGTATAAATAATAAAGCCCTTCTAATTCTCAAACACGACCCCACTCGGTTGATAAAATTTGCCTGATTCTTTGAAGCGTTTTTGCTTGCCTCTGTGACAGTTTCATGTATTAATTTCATAACAGACATTGTCCTTGAACTTAATAGTAGGACTCCTTGTGCAAACATACAAATCAGTCCAAGAAAAAGAAAATGCAGTGAGGACGAGGGGAGTGGTGCAGCTCAGTCATTCAGCTTCCTTTAAACCAGGGCTCTCTTGCACGCAGTGACCACTTATTAATGGTTGCTTGTCTAGATGGGGAGTAGCTTTTGTTTCTTCAAATTAATTTGTGGAGCCAGAGACCAGCACACCGGTTTAATGAAAAAAAAAAAAAAAACCACTTGTCAACTTGCTAAGAAAGGTAAAAACAGTACTTATAGCAATAAAATACCGGACACAGCTATGATACTGGTGGCTAAACTAAATTTTTACATTTTAATCTCACTTTGTGGCATCATGCCCTTGAAATCATGAGCTCCTGTCTCCAGCATTCCCAGAATTCTCCCCTCCAAGGTGGTTCTGCATTTAGTGACATTTCACTGCAATTCCACAGCTTAGCTTTTAACCTTGGGGCCTCTGCAATGTCTTCCTATTCATTCAGTTGGTAATAGAAAGAGAGTGAAACCTAGTGGTTAAGACCACAGAGTTACTCATCAGATAGACTGGGCTCATGTCTTGACTCTGTGACACTGGCTGTGTGGTCTTGAGCATATTTCTTAACCCAGAAGCCTCAGTTTCCCCATCTGTGAAATGGAAATACTTCCTACTTCACGTAGGTTGTAGACGAAGTGAAAGCGTGTGTTTGCAGCATGGTTAGCATAGTTCTTGGGAGAGGGGCATCACTCACGGCAGATGCCTCCTCATCAACAGGCACCCCTGGAGCTCCTGCCGCAGCTGCTCTATCCTCAGCCAACCCCCTTCTCTCCTCACCCTCCGCCTGCCTGCAGGACTGACCTCCCATGCATGATCGCCCCTTTTCAATTCCCCGGTGAATGGAAATAACACCACCGCCCTCAGGTTTCTCCCAAGTACCCACCTGCACTGAGGGGGACAGAGACGCTCATAAGGAAAACATTGACCGAGGTCAGGCTGGTCTTGCAGATCTGAGGCCGAGCTGCCCTGGCTTCAGTGCTTCTTTGGTTGCCTTTTATCCACATGGGCCTGAAAAGGCCAGGTGAGGAAAATGACCACATGGGCATAAATAGCCCTATGCCTCATTGCCATTGATGAATACTTGCCCATCTAATTCCTTTTGCACCCGCTCTCTCATGCCTTCATTTTCCCTATGCAATTACTGGTCCTAAATCCTTTCAGAGAGGGGAAAGCATGCAACCCCAATAGCATTTTGCATCGACTAAATCAAATGTATAATTGGCATCTCATGATGACGGGTCCCCGCAAATCAAAGTAAATTTGAAATTACAGATGCAAGATTGAGGGAGAATTTTCAGCCTTGTCCCTATAGGTCTTCAGAAACCTGTTTGAGAATACTACGATAGTCAACAAATCTCCCATTCTGACACCACTTGCTATTGTTTTTAAATCATTATATGTTTGCTGAGCGTACGTAATTTTTTGGCTATCAATGGAAGATCTTATTCAAGACTCCATAATCTCTCCTCCTGCTCTGCAGTGCTCTACAAATAAAAATGTTACAGAAAAAAAGAACAAAACAAAACATGAGCTATCAAATATATAAAGGCCATGCATCGAAATTCCCTCTAAACACTCAAAAAGGATTTATTAAGATGATTGTATGCCCATATACTGAGGTGTCTTGGTAAATCTTACCGTGGTGATGCCAAGGGTCAAGTCTTAGTTTTCTTATGAGCTGGCATCCTTCTTTGTAGAGATATGTCTTTAATGGGATTTGACTTTAAGTTCAGCTTTCCTGAAGTTATATACCTGAATTTAATGGCTGTCCCACTATAGGAGTAATAGAGTGGTATTCCTTAAACATGAAAATTATTCATGTGGCTTTCTAGGCATATGGAAAGAATCATGACTCCTGCCAACTAAAAAGTAGGGGCATTCAGTATTCAGTAGCACAGAAGACTTCATTGGGTTTTTTTTTTTTCCTATATTCATTGTTTACTATTCATAAAAGTGTAGATTGAATTGCTCTTGAGTGTGATATGAAAGCACTTAGTCCAAGTAAGGAAATCGGGGTAGAACGTGTAACCTGGTAATGTTACTTCATCCCCTCTTCTTGTCTTGCAGGCTACGCCCAGGAGGAACAGCTGAAGGACGAGGAGGAGATAAAAGAAGAGGAGGAAGAGGAAGAAGACAGTGGGTCAGTGGTTCAACTTCAGAGCAGCAATGACCCTGGGACAGACGAGGAGCTAGACATGGGTGCAGAGCAGAAAGGGTGCTTCAGCTACCAGAACTCTCCAGGAAGCCACCTGTCCAATCAGGACGCCGAGAACGAGTCTCTGCTGAGCGATGCCAGCGACCCCATTTCAGACATCAAGAGCGTGTGTGGTCGAGATGCCTTGGACAAGAAAGCAAGCGCTCACCCCAAGCTTCCAAGCGACTCCCACAATTGCATGGACAAAATGACGGCCGTCTACGCCAACATCCTGTCTGATTCCTACTGGTCGGGCCTGGGTCTGGGCTTCAAGCTGTCCAACAGCGACAGACGGAATTGTGACACCCGAAATGGCAGCAACAAGACTGATTTCGATTGGCACCAAGACGCTCTGTCCAAAAGCCTGCAGCAGAACTTGCCTTCCAGATCCGTGTCGAAGCCCAGCCTGTTCAGCTCGGTCCAGCTGTACCGGCAGAGCAGTAAGATGTGCGGCACCGTCTTCACCGGGGCCAGCAGGTTCCGGTGCCGCCAGTGCAGCGCTGCCTACGACACCCTGGTCGAGTTGACTGTGCACATGAACGAAACAGGCCACTATCAAGATGACAACCGCAAGAAGGACAAGCTCCGACCCATGAGCTACTCGAAGCCCCGCAAGCGGGCCTTCCAAGATATGGACAAGGAGGACGCCCAGAAGGTTCTGAAATGTATGTTTTGTGGTGACTCCTTTGATTCCCTCCAAGATCTGAGTGTCCACATGATAAAAACAAAACATTACCAAAAAGTGCCTTTGAAGGAGCCAGTACCAACCATTTCATCCAAAATGGTTGCGCCGGCAAAGAAGCGCGTCTTCGACGTCAATCGGCCCTGCTCCCCCGACTCCACCACGGGGTCGCTGGCAGAGTCGTTCTCCTCCCCGAAGAGCGCCAGCTTGCAGCTGTCCTCCAATAACCGTTACGGCTACCAGAACGGCGCCAGTTACACCTGGCAGTTCGAGGCCTGCAAGTCCCAGATCCTGAAGTGCATGGAGTGCGGGAGCTCCCATGACACCTTGCAGCAGCTCACCACCCACATGATGGTCACAGGCCACTTCCTCAAGGTCACCAGCTCTGCCTCCAAGAAAGGGAAGCAGCTGGTGTTGGACCCACTCGCCGTGGAGAAAATGCAGTCTTTGTCGGACGCCCCGAACAGTGACGCTCTGGCCCCCAAGCCATCGAGTAACCCCGCTGCCGACTGCACAGCCTCCACGACGGAGATGAAGAAGGAGAGTAAGAAGGACAAGACGGAGGAGAGCAGCAAGGAGGAGAAAGCGGTGAAAAGCGAGGACTACGAGGACCCTCTCCAGAAGCCGCTAGACCCGACGATGAAGTACCAGTATCTGAGGGAGGAGGACTTGGAAGATGGCTCCAAGGGTGGAGGGGACATTTTAAAGTCATTGGAAAATACTGTCACCACAGCCATCAACAAGGCCCAGAATGGGGCTCCCAGCTGGAGCGCGTACCCCAGCATCCACGCGGCCTACCAGCTGTCGGAGGGCACCAAGCCTTCCTTGCCTCTGGGGTCCCAGGTACTGCAGGTTCGACCCAATCTCGCCAACAAGTTAAGGCCGATCGCCCCAAAGTGGAAGGTAATGCCGCTGGTGTCGGTGCCCACAAACCTGGCCCCGTACACGCAAGTGAAGAAGGAGCCAGAAGACAGAGATGACACGGTGAAGGAGTGTGGGAAAGAGAGTCCCCACGAGGAGGCTTCCTCTTTCAGCCACAGCGAGGGGGAGTCCTTCTCCAACAACGAAACCCCTTCCGAATCCAAAAAGGCTGAGCCGTGTCCCCCGAAGGAGGAGGACAAGCTGATGAAAGAGGGTGGTGAGAAGGAGAAACCCCAGCCCTTGGAGCCAACATCCTCCCTCAGCAACGGCTGTGCCCTGGCCAACCACGCCTCGGCCCTGCCCTGCGTCAACCCGCTCAGCGCGCTGCAGTCCGTCCTGAACAACCACCTGGGCAAGGCCACGGAGCCCCTGCGCGCCCCCTCCTGCTCCAGCCCGAGCTCAAGCACAATCTCGATGTTCCACAAGTCGAACCTCAGCGTCCTGGACAAGCCGGTGCTCAGTCCTGCCACCACGAGACCGGCCAGCGTGTCCAGGCGCTACCTGTTCGAGAACAACGACCAGCCCATCGACCTGACCAAGTCCAAAAGCAAGAAAGCCGAGTCCTCGCAAGCACAATCCTGTACGTCCCCTCCTCAGAAGCACGCTCTGTCTGACATCGCTGACATGGTCAAAGTCCTCCCCAAAGCCACCACCCCAAAGCCCGCCACTTCCTCCAGGGTCCCCCCCATGAAGCTGGAAATGGACGTCAGGCGCTTTGAGGACGTCTCCAGCGAAGTCTCGACTTTGCATAAAAGGAAAGGCCGGCAGTCCAACTGGAACCCTCAGCATCTTCTGATCCTGCAGGCCCAGTTTGCCTCGAGCCTCTTCCAGACGTCAGAGGGCAAGTACCTGCTGTCCGACCTGGGCCCACAGGAGCGCATGCAGATCTCAAAGTTTACGGGACTCTCGATGACCACTATCAGCCACTGGCTGGCCAACGTCAAGTACCAGCTTAGGAAAACAGGCGGGACAAAATTTCTGAAAAACATGGACAAAGGACATCCTATCTTTTATTGTAGTGACTGTGCCTCCCAGTTCAGAACCCCTTCCACCTACATCAGTCACTTAGAATCTCACCTGGGTTTCCAAATGAAGGACATGACCCGCATGGCCGTGGAACAGCAGAGCAAGGTGGAGCAAGAGGTCTCCCGGGTGTCGTCGGCTCAGAGGTCTCCGGAAACCATAGCTGGCGAAGAGGACACAGACTCTAAATTCAAGTGTAAGTTGTGCTCTCGGACTTTTGTGAGCAAACATGCAGTAAAACTCCACCTAAGCAAAACGCACAGCAAGTCACCCGAACACCATTCTCAGTTTGTAACAGACGTGGATGAAGAATAGCTGCAGGTACGGGTTTGCTCCCAGGTGGTCGTGACCGTGGCCTTGGGAGGAGTTTCTGGAAGGGAGATGGGTCTGTTTAGAGGCAGCTAACGTCTCCCTGTGCCGAGAGGCCAGTAGCCATGCTGGAATAGGACTTATCGTTACGAAGACTAGAACATGAGAAATAAGTCCTACCCGTTCTCTCAGTTTCTCCAGTGCAGACTTGGGCAATAGAACGAAATGGGTTTAGAGAGATTGAGTTCCCAGATTCCCGCTTCCTGATAGGTGATCCCTGTAGTTTCCCAAGGCCCAACTTTCCAGGTCCAGCCAAGGCCACACGTCATTTTAATTAATCAGTACTAACTTCTCTCACGGTCCCATTTCATCTCCTCCCCATTCCATAGTAATGCTAATGACTTATAAAGCAATTTAGAAAAAAAAGCCATCACCAGAATAAGGACTGTAGAGTTCCTGGGGGCAGCCACTGTGCAGAGATGTCTTAATCAGCTTATGAGTAGTGTCAAGTCTTTATCATCAGTACTTGTAATCAGTGCTTTTGGCAGCTACTGTCAGCGATTGCCACCTTCCACCCCCTTCCCTCTGTTCACACCCTCCCTCAGGTGTGCTGTGAAAGAGCACCTGCCCTGTCCTCAGACGGGGGGAAGAGATTCTTCTCTGCAGGCACTGAGATGGGAAGAGAGGAGGCTTATTTTCCTCTCTCATCTTTTGGTTTTCCGTAGGATAGACTAATAACAGAGTCCGCCTTTAGCTGAGATAGTGCAGTGCATGCCCTTGAGATTTTATCTTAAATAAAGAAACAAGTGACTTTCTGCACACCCATTGCCAATGCACGTGGGGTCTCACAGCTTCGAGACCATTTGCATTGGGTATCATAGAAGTTCTGTGCCTTGTAGAGTCACCAGTGCCCAGACTGCCACTGTCATCTCCAGGAAAGAGGACAGAGACCGAGGTCAGATACCTTGACAGGCCAGTCACACTGGCCATTTTTAAATGTTTTCAAGTCTGGGTCTTAACAAATCCCTTTTCTCTCATTTTGTATTTTCTTGACTACCTTTTTTCTCCCCTCCAGCACAGTACCCCTCCACCCCCATGTGCTAGAGACCCTCACACATATTCAGGGTGTTCTTTACCATGGACCATACCCCAAGGTGAGGACCCAACCTGACTTAAAGCTTTGGCACTTACTGGCCCAGTTTATGTCAGCTGCTAGGTTACATATTAGCTCTTTTGGTTGATTCGCAATAAGATACGAATAGCTGCGAATAACAAGGTAGAAGCCCTCACTGTGTAGTTTGTCCTATGGTCAGATTATTTGTTTTTCAATAGGAGACTTTCAGATCCAGCCACAAAGGTATGAGCACCAGGAGGGGTCCAGGTGGAAAGAGGTATTCATATAACTTGGTTTGGGGTTCACTGCCCCACAGGGAGGGAGACTGAGTGTGAGGATGGTCAAAATGAAAAGAAGGCTTAAAACGTCTGATCTGGGACTTGCGGTGAAAGATCTAAGAGCTTCTGATAATGGGGGACATCATCCCATAATTCTAATGGTTCTCCAGGCTCAAATGAAGACTATTGTTGTGTTTGCATGGTTTTATCATGATAATTAAAATGTGTTACTGGCAGGTTCATCTCTCGCTTTCCAAGCATGATTTGTTCAGCTCACACTATTGAAAGAAAAGCTGAAATGCATCTATTGAATCTACACGTGAGCTTGGGGCTTGGCAAATCTATTTATTTGCTCTATAAGATTTTAAATTTTATGTAACTTGCTATTATGCTTTAAAAAAAAAAAAAAAAAAAGAACAGTGAATATACACAGACTATCCAAAGAGAAGAGAGATGTTTCCAATCCCATAGCAGTAGGTTCAAACCATGAGGAAGAGGACGAATAGGTAATGTTTATTTGTGCTACAATAAAGACCAATTTTCCACCTGATAGGTTTGTAATCATTTTTTTAAATTAATATCACTGCCAAAATATTGTGATATGTAAATGGGGGGGGGGAGGGAAAAGCCGTAATCAAAATCTGCAGCATACATACCTGTAGTAGGGAAGCAAAGGTGAACCAGTAATTTCAGGAAAGCCGACACAAAGGTCCTTACAAATCTGTTAAATGCACAGCTAGGAGAGGTCTCTTTCTCATCTCTCTGCATTGGTACAGGAATAAATATTTCTGATTTGGACCTTTGCAACACCATATGACAAAGTTATCACTATAAAAAATCAAATCTCCATCCTGCTCCAAACACCAGGATTCTGTGATTCTGAGGGAGGACTGCAGAAAAACAGGTTTGAGTATTGGGACTCATTTAGAGCAATGGGAGTGTATGTGTTTTGTGTGTGCATAAAACCAGTGCGGGCGTTTGGCGTGCTTGTGATGTGGTCAAGATGTTCCAATCTGCCAGAAGAGTTCCCGCATCACCACAAAGGTGGCTTTCTAATGCTTCAGTCACCTTGAGAATCCCTGCCCCCATGGGTCCTCTTTTAGAACAATACTTCTGCAATACTTTGCCCACACTGCTAAGAATTATGCAAACCCAGTTTTAAATGATCATAAAATGAGATCACCGTTATCTGGAACTCTAATTTTAGCTGGTGTGCATGATAGCACAAATTGTGCCGAATGACGTGACGTTGTAGAAAGCATGATCAATGTGGGGGCTTTGCTGCATCTACTTTCTCTATAAGATGCCAATTTTGACCTGAATTTTTTTCCTTTCTCGGGTGCATGTTAAATCCTGCAAAATGCTCTGCCACGTATTAAATACAACTTCTCATGAAACAATAATTAGCTAATATTAAAATGTACACTCCTTTTTAGGGGAGAAGTAACCTGGAAAAATTTCAATAGGTATTTGTCCATACCTTTAAAAATCACATGCTCTTGAATAATAGAAATAAAACAAAGGGCAAATCGATGAGTCCTAAAATGCAGAAGGACTTGAAATTATAGTCATTACCATGTAATGTAGGGTATGAGTTTAGCAGCACACTTAGCCTTGAAATTGGTGGCAGGAATGAATTCTAGTTCAATACCTTCCACCTTGGTGGATGGTGGATGATTCTATAGAAATCCATGTTCACGGGGAGCAGCATGTGAGGTTGCCAGATAAAGTGCAAGGTGTCCAGTTAAATTTGAATTTCAAATAAGTGCTAAATAAGTTTTTAGTATAAGTCTATCCCAAATATTACAGTGACCATATTTATGCTTTTAAAAAATTACTGATTCAAATAAATGTAAGTGGGCATTCTATATTTTTATTTGCTAGATCTGCCGACCATAATAGCACGGATTATGTGGCAGTCTGGAAGAGCAAATGGGCCGGTCTAATTTTTTGCAAATACGGTTGACGTATGATGTTATATTAATTTCAGGTGTACAACATAGTGATCAGACACTATGTTAAATATAACTTAAAAGTAACCACCCCAGTAAGTCTGGTCCCAACCTGACACCACACAATGTTACTACACTGTCACTGACTGTTCCCTAGGCTGCGCTTACATCCCCATGACTGTTTTTAGAGCTGGCAGTTTGTACTTCCTAATCCCTTCTTCCCAACCCCACTCCCATCCGGCGACCACCAGTTTGTCCTCTGTGTCTAGGAGTGTGTCTCTGTTTTTGTTTGTTCATTTATTATGTGTTTCAGATTGCACATATACGTGAAATCATTTGGTATTTGTCTTTGTCACATTTACTTCACTCCGCATAGTATTCTGTAGGTCCATTCATGTTGTCACAAATGACATTTCGTTCTCTTTTATGACTAAGATGCCATTGTACATATGCACCACATCTTCTTAATCCATCTGTCTATCCATGGACACCTAGGTTGCTTCCATATCTGGACTAGGGTAAATAACACTACAATTAACATAAGGATGCACATAGCTTTTTGAATCAGTGTTTTGGGTTTCTTCGGATAGATACCCGGAAGTGAAATTGCTGGGTCATAAGGCAGTTCTATGTTGAATTTTTTGAGGGAGGAACCTCCATACTGTTTTCCACAGGGGCCACACAATGTACAATCCCACCAACAGTGCATGAAAATTCCCTTTTCTTCACATCCTCACCACCATTTGTTGTTTGTTGACTTACTGTTGATATGGGCTGGGCTAATAAACGTCTATAAGAGGCATTGACCATTCCTTCATCCGTTAAATAAATCTTTCCTCCCTTCCTTTCTTCTTCCTTCCCTCCCTCCCTTTCTTTAGCCCTTCCTTCCTTCCTTCCTTCCTTCCTTCCTTCCTTCCTTCCTTCCTCCCTCCCTCCCTCCCTCCCTCCTTCCCTCCCTCCCTTTCTTTAGCCAGTCCGTCCGTCCGTCCGTCCTTCCTTCCTTCCTCCCTCCCTCCCTCCCTCCCTTCCTGCCTCCCTTCCATGCATTCCTCTCATCTTTCACATCATCTATCCTACTGGTTGTGCTGTACTGTGCACCAGCCTCTCTTTAACAGTGGGTATATAATGGTGAACCAGCAATTGTGCTGATTATATAATAGCAAGATGTGCCGGGCCTGCAACAGGCTCTTCACAAACATTGTTTCACTTTATTCTCACAAACAGCCCTCTGAGGTAGAGGTTGGTTCAACCATGTTACAGGAGAGAGACTGGAGGCAGAGAGATTCTGCATGAATTTCCAAAGTGTCCCCAGCCTCTGAGCCTCATTCATTCACTATCAGCTGTCTAGGAAGCCGTTGATCGAGGCCGAGCTCTCTGCTCATCCCAGTGACCAGGACAAGAGCACACCTTTGAGGTAGTGATGGACACCTAGATGGGCAGGTCGGGGGTAGACACTGAATGGAGCACATGGGAGGGCGTCTGTCCAGTCCCAGGGGAAGTGAGAAAGGGAACGGGCTTTCGGAGGCAGCATGATGTTAGGGGAAGTGCTCTGGCTGCCAAGGCCCTCGAGGCTGAGTTCCAGCCCCAGCTCCTGCACCCTCGCTGATGTGCCCGCTTCTGTGGGTATAAAATGTGGACATAGGAAAGTTGTGAGAATTAAGTGCATGCAGTTCTGTACCAGAAAGCCTGGCACACAGTAGATGCACAAGAAAGGTTTGTTCTAGGCCATCTCTCCAGGGCCCTGCCATGTTCTTCAGCCTCACCTGACGTGTATAACACCTGCGGTCTTCCCAGCTGATTAACACTGAGGCAGGTACCCCCATGGAACCCTCCACCTGCTGTTTGATTATAATGATGGCAATGCCAGCAAAACCTACTTATTGGCCCCCTCCTATGAGCCGGGCACGGTGATTCATCTCACCCTGATTTTGCAAGGAGCTCAGAGGGTTTTGTGATTTATCCAAGGCTGCACAGTAAATGTCCAGGTGGGATTCGAACCCAGGGCCGCCCTGTGCTCACCACCCTTCCTCGGGACCTTGGTTTCTCCTCCACCTTACCTGATGTTTTCTGGACGCTGCTCGGGCTGGGCGTGCACGTTCAGCAGCCCGGAGAAAAGGCTGTACCCGCCGCCCGAGAGCTGAAGATGAGCAAGGCCTTTCTGTGGCCTCTTGGAGGCTGTAACTGCAAACCAAATACCACGACTCAGGGCCCTGCAGGGCAGTGACCCCACTCCCTGCATGTTAATGTCCTTGTTTCGGTCAGGTAACATACATTTACCGTGTAGCGTCTAACCAAGAAATGGCCCATTCCGGTGAAAGCGTATGTCTAAGAATTTCTTTTAAATCCCCATCCTGACTTCTTGGAATTAATTCTGGGTTGGCAATGTGAGACTGGGGAACCAGGGTCAGTTATGCGATGCCAGCCACTCCAGTGCAGCGAGAAACCAACGCGCACTGTCTCTCTCTCTCTTTTTTTTTTTTTTTTTTTTTACAGGGACAGAGAGAGAGAGTCAGAGAGAGGTTTAGATAGGGACAGACAGACAGGAACAGAGAGAGATGAGAAGCATCAATCATCAGTTTTTCGTTGCAACACCTTAGTTGTTCATCTTGACCGTGGGCCTTCAGCAGACCGAGCAACCCCTTGCTCGAGCCAGCGACCTTGGGGTCTCGAACCTGGGTCTTCCGCATCCCAGTCCGATGCTCTATCCACTGCGCCACCGCCTGGTCAGGCCGCACCGTCTCTCTTAACGTTTTCATTTACCCGGCGACAGGCTGAACGTGAACGCCCCTTGCGCACGGGCGCGCTCCAGTGCCGCGGCACGTCCCCCTCGTTTGGACTTCTGAATGCTCCGTCCTGACGTGTATAATTTGGTGCTTTAATATAGAGTAACATTATTTTTCATTTACTCCAATCTGCCATCAGTATCATCTTTTCATTTAACCAGATGCAATTCTTTTTTCTTTCGCTAAATTGAAAATCCATGAGCGACAGGGAGTGCAATGTTTTAATTAGCTCATATTTTTTATATGGATTTATGTCTTTAAAATACATTTGTGTAATTCTTCAGCTAAATTAAAAACGTCTTTCTGTGAAAGTGAGGAGGGGAAAATAAAGAGCTAAATGGTGTCATTAGCTTAGGTAGATGGAGATGGGGCACAGGGCCCAGAGGAGGGACACCCACAGTCCCAGGAGAGCCTGCCTGGGCTGATGGCGATCCTGCCCTTCATTTAAACAAGTCTTTCTCTATAACAATATCTCGGAAATGGCTTCAGGAGGGATCCTTTTTTTAAAGGCCCCTCCTAGGTAAACAAGCAGTTACCTTCAAGGAACTAATTTGAAACTGAACCTGCTACCTAACAAAACAGAAAAAAAAAAAAGTCGTAATGATAAACAGTTTTCTCCTGCATTTCTCTCTTTGTCTTTTTTTTTTTTTTAACTATCAAGTTTAAAGCTTTTCCACGGTGCTTTTTTTTTTCCCTGTGTTCTAGGAGACAAGTGACATTCCGTGGTAAATGGGAGAAAAAGCCATGCAGAACTGAAATCTCTCCAGCACTGACACTAACTTGCCCTCTATTGTTGGAAGAGAGCAGGAGCTCATGATTGTTCATCAGACGGCTCCTAATGCAGTTAAAGCATTCAGCTATAATTTCTCCTTGCATTTATAATTACTGTCATAGACTGCACACCTCGGTGAGCAGATTAAAGCTATAAACTATTTAGCTGCGGCTCTAAGACGAGGAGCTTGATTTGTCTGGCAGGAGTTATTTGTTAGGGAGCTTGACACTTCACATAAAAATGACTCAACTTGATGAAGAACAATGCAGTTTGAGCAATGCGGGGATTTTAAATCAGCCCCGCCACCACGCCCTGCAGGAATCACGGGGCAGTTTGTTAAATGACATGTAGGCCCGTGGAGGTGACGAGGGAATGCGTGAAAGGTACCAGAGTCGAAGGATGTTGGGGTGCAGGGGCTGTCTGTCCTGGCTCCTCCTCTGACGGAATGGGGCTTGGTTGAGAATCAGTGCATGTCATGTTCTCCTGTTAAATCCAGCACGAATGTAAAAAGAGGCTCACCTGGCAGGAAACGGGGATGCCACGAGCCAAAGGCACCCATCACATTTGGGGGTCTTAGAGGAGTTGTCCTGCAGTTGACAGTGGTCACCTTCCCACACCCAGGAAGCCAGGGCACCACAGAGAGTGCTGGTCATGGATACTCTTTACTTCTTTGTTTATTTTTGTGTGTGTTTTCCTTGCAGGAAGCATATGGTGTCTTTAGGCGTGTAGGGGATTCCTAGTGGGCTCATCTCCTAGTGATGCTCTGAAGGAATCCGTGTGCAGCTGGGAGGAAAGCCAGGCATGGGGAGGGTGTGGGGAGAGGCAGTCTCCCTTCCCCCGCCTCCAGTTGCGGTGGAAATTCAGTGAAACAGTGCAGAAGCGCGGACCCGGGACACAGGCAGGTGCTCCGCCAGCTCCTCTCTTCTCTCTCCGTCTTCTACCTCCATCGCCTGCTTCAGAAAATTTTGTTTGCTTAAGGCTTAAATCAAGATGTGGGAGGGGGGTCGTTGTCATTTCATCTGAAGAAATAAGGAGAGACTTGAGGACAGATTCACTAAAACAGCTCTGGGGGTGTTGGGGTATCCCTGAGACAGGATGGAATGTAGCTCTCACATGCATTTCTTTCCCTCGGACTTCCCCTCTCTCTCTCCGCCACCAGCTACCTTGAGAAAGTCCCGCTCCTGCAGTCCAGAGTGACCAATGCTGAGCCATGCTTAGCAAGGTCTGCCTTGGGACGTTCAGTGCAGATGGCGGGAAATGGACGTGCCAAGAGAATGCAGTGCTTAGCGCAGAGCGCGGCACAGTGTCCGCCATCGCGGTTGTCCTTGCTGTCATCAACAGACAGAGCACTAACACCTGTGGAGCATTTACAGCGTCCTGGCCATGATGCCAGGCCCTGTTCATACAGCATCTCAGTTCATCTTCACCCTAAGCTCTGTGAAGAAAGAACTGTGCTTATACAGCTTCCAGGTGAAGGAGCCAGCCCTCAGAGGTGACATGCCTGGCGAGGTCACATCGCTAGTCAGTGGCAGAGCTGGAAATCAAGTGTGGACAAAGGAACGATTTACCACCAGCCAGAATTTTGGTCCAAAATTCTCCCAGCACCTTCCTGAGGTCTCTCGGGTTAAAAATTCTGTTGGGTGCTACACCAAAGTCTGAGATGTGAACCCCGTCCACAAGTCACCCATGTACGGGAGAAAATGTGAACTGGCAAAAAAAAAAAAAAAAAGGTTATATATCCTGAAAGCCCAAATCTTTGACAGAGACTACTTGCTACCACTCAGGCCCTCCAGCAGATTGGCACTTCCAGTGTGCCTGGCTTTCTCTGGTACTTTTTCATCTATGGAGAAAAAAAAATAAATAATGTTCCAGGTTGTGTTATTTTCAATGCTACATTACTCAACTTCATAGTCAAATAGTTCTATTTTTGTTCACCAGAGGATTTTGCCGTGTTTAATTGTTTATGGCTTCCCTACTCCATATTTGCTGTGGCCTCCACTTCCCCTTTGCTGCCTTCCTGAGGATTCTCTGGTGTGCAGTAACCCTGGAGATGGGTCCCTATTGGACAGTGTTGGCTGTGGTTTAGAAGTCAAAGGACCAATCAGGACCTCATCATCCCGGAAATGTGAGCAAATAGAAGTGGAAGGCCTTCGGATGTGGAGGGAAGGAGGAAGGGGTGTCAGGAGACGGGGACTTCGGATGCCCAGAAATCTCAGGAAGGAAGCTCAGGGCAGCTAAGCTCAATGGGAAAGAACATGGCTTTGAAACTGTAGAGGCCTTGCCTTGGGGCCGGGTCTCCACTTCCTAGCTGAGGGGCCTATGGGAGGTCCCGCCATCTCTCTGACCTCAGCTGCCTCACTGTCATGGGGCTGTGGGAAGGCTGGCCGCCCCACAGCGTTACAGTGTAAGGATAAAAACAGAGAGAACCTACTAAGTGTCCTCCTGTGCGGTATCGGGATACCCTCATTGAATGAGAGCTCCTCTCGTAATTGTGGAAATATAGCCATCCTAGAATCGAGGGGGCTCGATGCATCTAACAATTTTATAATGCAACAACAGTGATTATACTGTACCGGAAGCAGGTCACATGTCCTGCCTCAGGAACCTCCCATCAGGAAAGACAAACATGACAACGGTCATTAAACAGTCAGCGGTATGTGCCGGACTGGGGTTGGTGCTACAACAGTGCAGGCAGCCCAGGACCTGCCCTCAGAGTGCTGACAGCCCATCGCAGAAGGAAGACGTGACGCCCAAGGCCTCAGCTGTGCTAGGCGCTGTTCCGGGAAACGTGCTGGGCCAGGGGGCTTGAGGAAGTGTGGCCAAATGAGCGGAGGTCCGGGCTGAGTCTGGGATGAGGCAGCAGAGCTAGCCGGGTGGGGAGACAGACAGGAGCACAGGGGAAACAAGAAATGGCAAGACGAGAGCCTCGCAAGGATACACAGTGGATGGTTCATTGCAGAAAATGCACGTCATACCTCAGGGTCGGAGCCCCAATTCGGGGAGAAGATGGCAGGGAGAAGGCAGAGCAGACAGGGAGGCTGATGGGTGTATGTACAATGGCTTCTCCCTTGTCTCTTGAGCCTCACAGAGACAGATGGTCAGTGAAGGTTTCCTTTAGTGAACCGTGTGAACATTGTTTCCGTGAAGTTGACTTGATAGGGCTGGGAAGTGCTGGAGCGCTAGACTTCTACCTGAGCCTCCATTGTACTGGATTTGAGGTTGCCACCCACCCCTAAGCGCCAGGGGGCAGGGGCTACGTCTGATCAGCTGTCCAACCACAGACTATAAATGAAGGAAGGGAGGGAGAAAGGAAAGGAGGGAGGAAAAGGAAGGAAGAGAGGAAGGAAGAAAGGAAGGGAGGGAGGGAGGGAGGGAGGGAGGGAGGGAGGGAGGGAGGGAGGAACCTACATAGGAGGTGATCCTAACTTCCTCTTGATGTCTCTATGTGCGAAACAATAATTATGCCTGTGTCACTGATTAGTGAGACGAATCAGGTAAATAAAGTATGTAAAACCCTTAGCACAGCGCTCAGCACATAACCGCAGTCCCATGTGAGGGAACCTTCAGGCTTTGCACAGCCCAGAGAAGTGTGAGGAAGTGAGAAACACTTCCAGCGCCCCATGACTCGCACTGCCGTGAGGCTTGTGTATCCGAGCTCAGAAATGTTTCTTCCGAGGTGCATGTGCCCAGGGGAGCAGTCAGTCAGTGCCTTCAGGGGGGTGGGCGGAGCGGGGCAGCATTACCTGCAGCAGGTGCAGTGGCCACCTTCATTCCGCTGTTCCTTCCTTCATGCTCTTGGGGAACCTGCTCCCTGCCGGGGTTTGTTCAAAGTGCTGGGCGCCACCTGAGAAGAAGGGAAGCCCAGACCTTGCATTCCGATCAGAGAACAGGTCGATAATAATACTACCTGCCAATATTTGGTGAGCATATGAGTAAGAGTAAATAATTTCTAAGAACGAGGGGCTGCCGAGAGAATTCGGGGCAATGTAAGGAACTATGACAGGGACAGCTATTTTAAATAGGAGGGTCAGGGAAAGAAGACGAGGAGGTTAGGAAGGAGCCAGCCATGAGACAAATTGGGAGCATTTGATGAGTTTGATCCAGGGAAAGGCCCGAGGGTGGACAGCTGGGGTTGGAGGGGTAGGGCCGGAGTCAGGTGAGAGGGCAGAAGGAGGAGGCAAGTCAGGGGCTTTGCAAACATCCTCAACCCTTCGGATTTGTCCCCCCTACACCCAGTGAGAAGCCACTGGGAGGCTGAAACGGGAATGGCATGATCCTTCTCCTGGAGAAGACGCTCTGGCTACTGAGTGCGGAATGGATCGGGAAGGGCGAGAGCAGAGGCAGGGCCCTGAGGAGGCTGTGGGCGGGCAGGGCTGGGCTGGGCTGCAGTGGAACCAGTGTGCTTGGGGACAGATGAGCAGCTCCATGGGGATTCCAGGCCACCGGGATGCCTGCTTGCCTAGGAAGAAGGGATGTCAGACAAAGAAGACATATAGGACATAAGACAGAGTCTACCGACGTCTCCAGTGGGCTCCGGACACCGCTGCCCTTCCCGCGTCTCCCCGGACCACCCCCAACGCCCAGGCATGCCGTTCCTGCCTGTTTCCCACAAGGAATCCATTCTGATACCAGTAAACCACAACTTTTATGCTTCTCCAGGAATTACGAAGTATGCAGCGAAAGGTCCCTGCTGTGCTCGCCTTCCTATTTTTCAATCCTAATTTAATTCCTCCCTCCACTCTGTAATTCAGCCCCTCTCCTCTGAGCGTCAGCCCTAGGTGGTCCTGACTTCAGTGGCAGATTTACCGGCAAGATGAAATGGAGGAACACATTGTTTCTTCAAGATGATTTAATGACCTTTTTGGCATCCCTGTGACTGCTGCAACCTCCCGTAATTATTCTGTTTGGCGGCACAGAGTTCTGTTGATCAGAGGAAGGCTGACGGAGATGTCAAATGTCAATAAATTTGCAATCCATAATTGTAACCACTTGATGCTGGAGCAGACCAGGGAACGGCCTGGTCACAAGGCCACGGATGGTTGAACCAACACAAGCACCGAAGTATCTCGAGGGTTACGTGAGCGAAAACATCGCCCTGGCCTCCCTTCCCGCACAAGCTCACTTTCTCTCTCCCTGCCTTGCTTTTCCTACTTACGTCATTGTCGCTGTCTCCTCCCCTGTGGAGGGACGTGTTCTATACTCTACCGTCCAACGTCTTCTGAGCCCGTCTCCACCCAGAGCTAATGATGTTTGCCCTTGCTGTTCAGGTCGCTTTGGGCTCTCCCAGAAACCAGGCATTGACTTTCTGCTCTGCTCTGCTTGCTTTACAGCAGCATGGTTTATATGGGAAAGGTCTGTGTCCGAGATGAGGCAGTGTTCCTAACAAGGGGGGGATACCCCAAGATAAAGACACCATTTGTGGGCTTGCTCTGTGGCGAGTGCAGGTGGCCTGGGAGGTGGGAGGAGAGCTCAGCAGTTGTGGAGACGCGGGACAGGCGGGAGGAGAGCCCGGCAGTCGTGGAGACGCGGGACAGGTGGGAGGAGAGCCCGGCAGTCGTGGAGACGCGGGACAGGCGGGAGGAGAGCCCGGCAGTCGTGGAGACGCGGGACAGTCGGGAGGAGAGCCCGGCAGTCGTGGAGACGCGGGACAGGCGGGAGGAGAGCTCGGCAGTCGTGGAGACGCGGGACAGTCGGGAGGAGAGCCCGGCAGTCGTGGAGACGCGGGACAGGCGGGAGGAGAGCTCGGCAGTCGTGGAGACGCGGGACAGGCGGGAGGAGAGCTCGGCGGCCGTGGAGACGCGGGACAGGCGGGAGGAGAGCCCGGCGGCCGTGGAGACGCGGGACAGGCGGGAGGAGAGCCCGGCAGTCGTGGAGATGCGGGACAGGCGGGGGGAGAGCTCGGCGGTCCTGGAGATGGGGGACGGGCGGGAGGAGAGCTCGGCAGTCCTGGAGATGGGGGACGGGTGGGAGGAGAGCTCGGCGGTCGTGGAGACGCGGGACAGGTGGGAGGAGAGCTCGGCGACCGTGGAGACGCGGGACAGGCGGGAGGAGAGCTCGGCAGTCGTGGAGACGCGGGACAGGCGGGAGGAGAGCTCGGCGGTCGTGGAGACGCGGGACAGGTGGGAGGAGAGCTCGGCGGTCGTGGAGACGCGGGACAGGTGGGAGGAGAGCTCAGCAGTCGTGGAGATGCGGGACAGGTGGGAGGAGAGCTCAGCAGTGGTGGAGATGCGGGACAGGCGGGAGGAGAGCTCGGCAGTCGTGGAGATGCGGGACAGGCGGGAGGAGAGCTCTGCGGTCGTGGAGATGCAGAACAGAGGCCTTCGCTCGGGCACTCATCTCATTCCTCGGGCTCATCAAGTTTTCACCTCCACGTCTCCAAGTTCCTGGTTCAAAAATGCAGAGTCTCCTCCGTCCTTGTGTTAATTTTTAAATTATATATCATTGTAGAGAGGGCCCTCGTGGCGAATCGGACGAGCCATTTTCGCATCTGAAATGGGGAATTATAAGTGAACATTAGTGGTCACTTATAAATCATGGCAAGCCAAGTGGCATCTGTAACCACGCGGTGTGAACTGGGGAAGAAGTGTGGAGCACAAGACAGGGAACCTGGAAGGGGGAGGTGGTTTTCAGGAGAAGACAGTCCAAGCCACGGGTCACAAATTCCTCGGTGGCCGGAGCAATCCCAGAACCCCAGTGGACCTGAGTTGAGGTTTGTCTGAAGCTGGGATTCTGCTCTGGGGCTGCCTTTCATTTTTCCTGCAAGTATTTCTTTAAGTGGAAAGTTCTTTGGAAATTGACCAGTGTGTCCGAAGGCTCAGTAGGAATCAGCAGAAAGGAGGCCACAGGCCCTGCCAATCTGAGACACCGTCTCTGCCAGCCCGCGGGAGGGAGAGCCCTGCGCTGGACGTGGGGATACCAGTGCGGAATGGACATGCCCAGTCTGGCTGGAGAGCACTAGAGAGGTCTGGGGGTCAGGCTTGAATCAGGTCCACTGCTCACCAGTAGTCAAGCAAATGTCCTGAGCTCCCTAAGATACGGTTTCTTCATCTATAGATGAGGGATGACTGTCCCTGCCTCAGGGGTTGACAGAAAGAAATAGTCTGGGTAATGCTTTAAGTCAGTGGTTCTCAAACATGAGTATAGATAGAATTGTCTGGAGGGCTTGTTACAACCCAGCTGGCCACGCCCCGTCCCAGAGTGCCAGATTCAGTAGCTCTGGGGCGGAGCCGGAGATTTTGAATTTCTAACAAGTTCCCAGATGATCACCTGATGCCGGTCCAGAGACCACACTTTGAGAATCGCCACTTTAATCTCAGTAGCTGGCCTGGTGCAAGGACTCTAAGCAGGTTGCTTTTATTAGCTTTCCTCCGTCCTCAGCCTGACCCTCTGTCCTGTGGGAAGCTCAAGCGCAGAAGAAACAGGAGAGGACCAGCGTCTAGGAGAGTGGGAGGTGGCCCTGGAAGTCTGTGTGACCCTGCTGAGGTCATTTAAAGGAACAGACGGGGTCAGCTCAGTTGTTTCTACTGTGTCGGGAAGAGTCTTGATTCAATAGGTCCTCTACCTCAGTGTTCCCCAACCCCCGGGCCGCAGACCGGTACCGGTCTGTGGGCCATTTGGTACTGGTCCACAGAGAAAGAAAAAATAACTTACATTATTTCCGTTTTATTTATATTTAAGTCTGAATGATGTTTTATTTTTTTTAAATGACCAGATTCCCTCTGTCACATCCGTTTAAGACTCACTCTTGACACTTGTTTCAGTCACATGATACATTTATCCGTCCCACCCTAAAGGCCGGTCCATGAAAATATTAATATTTTCTGACATGAAACCGGTCCGTGGCCCAAAAAAGGTTGGGGACCACTGCTGTACCTGACTTAGCAGGATACCTTCCTTAACTCCGAAAAGATGGGCCATAAAATTCTTTTGGAAGCGACAGCTCAAGCCGTTCAGCATGTTGAATCTGAATTGAACACAATTCAAAATCTCTTGTTTATAATTGACTGCAAACCAAGTCTAACTTAATTTAGCAAAATGGGATTTATTGGCCCATCCAAGGATAGAGTTGGTTTCACACACAGGTGAACTCTAGTTTCACAGGAGCCATGTTGTCAGAACCAGGCCTTTCCCCGCCTTTCAGCTCAGCTTTCCGCTGTGCTATCTCCATTTTCAGGCCAAGGGCGAGATCTCCTGGGCCGGCACCAGGGATATCTCCCACCATTGTAGGCGCTCCAGTGGGCAGAGCACATGTTTCTAAAGGGTGCCAACTAAATACGGAGACTGAGTTGAAGTGTCCTGTGGGGTCCTGCACTCTGGAAGCAATGCTGTGGCTGGGAGGATGGTGGTCTCTTTGGCCGGGGTCAGACACACACGCCTAGAGGCAGCGGGCTGAGTCAGCACCTGACAGCGTGGCCTGACATCGCTCTGCCCAGAGGGCTTGTGGTATCAGTGTTTGGGGGGAAGAAAAATGACCCCAAATCCAGTTCATCTTGTTCAGTCTCTTCATCCTTCTGACATCTGCTGATTTCTCTGATTCTGAAATGACAGTGAGCAGCCCCACGGCTCTCCCGGTGACCCCGCCGAGGATCTGTGGACCCTCCTCCTTCTCCCGTGCCTCCACCACTCTCCATTGCATCACTGATTTTCCTGCCCGGACCTCGCGGTGCTCTCCCCACGTCAGCCCAGCCACTTCCGTTCGCGCAGCGGTTCGGTTGGTCGAAGCACACCCTGTCTTTCGCAAGGACGGGTGCAGTAGTCACCACGAGACTTCCTCATGTCTCCTCGCTACCCTGAGCCGGTTCACTCAGCACAGAACTGCCAGTTTCAGAGTCATAACTCAAAGTTCATTCCATAATGAGAAGAGCTATCATTTAATGAGTGTTTATTCTACCTCAGGGACTTCAAATATAGTCTCTTAACCTTCTAGTAACCATTCTCATCATTTAAATCTCAACTTAAGCATCAGTTCTTGAAAGACTCTTTCCTGAAAATCTAAGTCAGGAGTCATGGAGCATTTTCCATAAGCAACCGAATAATAAATATTTTCGGGCTTGTGTCCATACAGCCTCTGTCAACCACTCAATCTGCCGCGATGGCATAAAAGCAGTCATTGGGGATATGTAAATAAGGGGGAGTGGCTATGTTCCAATAAAACTTTATCAACACACACTGAAATTTGAATTTTATATCATTTTCGTGTCATAAAATAGTCTTTTTAAAACATTTTTTTTCAGCCATTTAAAAATGTAAATAATATTCTTTGCTTGTGGTTCCTTAAAAAAATATCAAGTAGTGGCTCAAGTCAGCCCATGCGCCATAGTTTGCCAAGCCGCAGTCATCCAGACCTCTTCCATGGGTCTTTCTCATCACTGTATCTTACTTCCTTTATTAGATTTTTTAACTGTCTGGTATTATGTTACTTGTTTGTGCATTTCCTTGTGCCTAGCATTGTGCTAGGCTCCAAAGATTCAGCAGTGAACAGAATGGCATTTTCCTTTCCTTCACATATCTTATAGAAGGAGAAAGACAGGCAACAAGAAAACAAATTAATAAACAAAATTGTTTTCAATCCCCCGAAGGAAATAAAGTACTAAGGGCCTGTCGCAGCAGGGCTAATCCACTGTGGGCGCTCCTGGAAGACCTCTTTGAGAGGTGACATCTGAGCCATGAAGGATGGAGGGAACCAGTTCTGCAATGAATGAGAAGAAGATTTCAGACAGGTACAGCAAGTGCAAAGGCCCTGGGGCAAGGAAGAACTGGGAGTGTTGGGGGAAATGGAAAGAAAGCCATTATCACCAGAAATCTGTGAACTCAGAGTGAAATAATTTTGAATATTTAGCCAAGACTCACTTGTGCAGGCCATGGTGACAAGCTGAGGTTATTCTCAGTTTATTGGTGGGTTTTCGGTAGGAGAATGGCATGACCCAACTGGCATTTCTAAAGACAACTCTGGCTGCTGGGAGCAGAACGTATTGCGGATGTGTGTGTGTGTGAATGTGCCTGTCTTTTCTTCTCAGGAAGTTCCTTGAAGACCTCGGACATGGACCCTGCACATATTAAGCCCTAAACAAAAACTTTGTGAAATTAATGCATTAATTAAAACCATTAACACAGCATAACTTTTCCTTGACCCCTTGACAGCGAGGCTTTTTATAGCTAGGTTCCTGAAGCAGGTCAATTTACATCATAAAATTAAAAAATTACAGCTTATAACATAAAGTGACCTCCCGTTATATAATGTGGCAAAACAAGCAGATTAATACCAGAGGTAATAAATGTTTAGGCACTAATGTGGCTCGAGCATAAAATATGTTCCCGTTGCTTTGGGAGTATGGATTCTAAATGAGGATCGAACTACCTAGCACCATCGAAATGATCTTCCTGGTTTCTAGATCCACCTGGAATAAATGCAGCCCAGTGAAGAAGATTTCATTCTTTCTCACCGTTCAGTCAACGGTATTTTTAAGCATAGACTCTGTGTAAAGGTACTGGGCCCGGCCCTGGGGTCCAGAAATGAGCGAGACAGAGGTCTCTGCCCCTCGTGGAGTTTATGTGCTAGTTGGTAACAGTGGTGGGAACAGCAGCCAATGAAGAAAGGCAATAATTTCGGCTCTGTAAGTGCTAAGGATACGGGGCGACGGAGGAAGGAAATGGAAGACTACTTCAGATGATGAGCAGGAAGGCCTTTCTGAGGAAGTGACTTTTTTGCTGAGATCTGAAAAATGAGAAGCAGCTGATTCCCCACTGAGTCAAAGGATGAGAACTCAGAAGAAACAGCATATGCAAAGTCCCCGAGGTGAGAAGACTTCGGCGTGTTCAAGGCCTTACCTAGCACAGGGCCTGGCAAACTTGCTTTGTCACAGGACCGGACAGCGAACACTGGATGCTCTGCAGGCCATGCAGTGTCTGTTGCAAATCCTTGACCCCTTTTGCATTGCACCGCAAAAGCAGCCAGAGGCAATTCGTGCAGGAGTGGGTGTGGCTGAGTTCCAATAAAACTTTATTTACAGAAGCAGTTGGAGGGCCGAATTTGGCCCCTGGGCTGCATTCTGCCAGCCCCTGATACAGTAGAGTAGCGTTGTAGGTGACAGTGCCAGAAGCAGATGCTGACATCAGGATTCCTGGGCAAGTGATTTCTTAGGAACGTGCTTCCAGGAGAAACCAGTGGGAGAGACAGGGAATGGGAGAAACCAGGCATGAGAGAGAACCCAGACTAGGCCCCCGCTTCAGCCTGATCCCATAGGGAGCTCTGGGGTGTTCATTATGCCACCCGGAGGCAAGGGCTGGGCTCTGGCACACACACACCCCCAGCCAGTCATTGGAGAGGGGCCATCCCAGGGGCAGAAGCTTGCAGGCACTGGGCACATTCAGCAAAGCAACTCCACTAGCCATGGGCCATCCACCGAAGAGTTGCATGTGTATCTTGGAAAAACAGGCAAAGCCAGGAACGGGACACGAGAATATATATAGGGGAATCCAGGGGCACCCCTACAGCGCCCTCGTCAGGTAGACTTCACTCAGGGTGGTTCAGACCTCTCTCCTGCCTTTATGAAAAAAAAACGCCTCTTTCCCCAAAGGTACATTTGTGAATAAAGATAGAGTCTCTATCTACCTCTTAAAGCTGATGTTAAAATACATCAAATTATTTTGTCAAAAAAAGTGTCAAAATAAGAGTTGCCTTTCACCTCATTGCTGCTGATAAAATAATTAATCTATGTTGTAATCAAACCAGTGCAAGTAAACAGAGTCCAGGCTTTTGAAAGTGATCAGACATAGATGAACAGCCTTCCGTGCAAACCAAGGGAAGAGAGGAAACTGGCATTGGTTGAGCACCTACTGTGTGCATTGTGCTAGGTGTTTCCTTGCCTTTTTCTCACTTACCCCTCACCACTGGCTTTAGTAGAGGTATTAGTATC